>NC_047110.1:117630556-117845556 GCF_902500255.1 Thalassophryne amazonica
AAAATTCTATTCACACTACCATGAACACTACCATGAAAATTCATGCACAGTGGATCAGAAATGTGTTTGTATAAACACATTACGCATAGGTTTAGGCCATTGTATTGTGGATTTAATACAGCAAATTATTGTTTATAAGGCTGTGTTATTTATGTCTCCCCAGGTGTAATTTACATGTGTTTAAAATCTATTTTAAAATTTTTATTTATTTATTTGACAGGGACATTGCACAACAAATGTGTTACACAGACCAGATTTAGCTACAAGCTCATTTTCATCTGTTGTCACTGGTGCCCTTGACACTAATTCATGGGACACAGTGAATCAACATAGAATATAATGAAAAAACACATGATTATAAAGATTTCTTCAAAATTATTAAATATATGCTGATGCATAGACAAACTATAATCCAGCAAACCAGCTATGATACAGCTCTCTGACAGCCTCTCCTGGACTGCCAACACCACAGTGGTGGTGAAGAAAGCCCAGCAGCGACTCCACTTCCTGAGGGTGCTCAGCAGAAACAATCTGGAGGAGAAGCTGCTGGTGTTGTTCTTCAGAGCCACCATCGAGAGCATCCTGACGTACTGCATCACAGTGTGGTACGGGGGGGACAGCAGACAGGAGAGCACTGCAGAGGGTGATCAAAATGGCCCAGAGGATCACTGGCTGCTCTCTGTCCAGCCTGGAGGACATTACCAGCTCCAGTCAGTCAAAACTAGGACAAACAGACTCAGGGACAGCTTTCTCCCCAGAGCGATCACTGCACTGAACAATAACAAACCACATTAATCTGCACTTTTCAAGTCTCTTCTGCAATATCTGTAAACCATGTACAATATTTCCCGTGCAGTATTATTCCACAGTTGTATATAATTCTCGTTTTACATTTTACTTGGTCCACAATATATTTTATATACCTTGAATAATTTATTGTTAAATTTTATTATCTTTTATTTGGCTAACAATTACTCGCACCTCGGAAAAGCACCTTTTTGGAGTTGCACTCAAATCTCATTGCAATGCAAATTACAATGACAATAAAGGCGATTCTGATTCTGATGTAATGTGTGAGTGTCTTATATAGTGACATAAGTCCTTTAGAAACTATTACAAATACAACTGTCATAATTTCTGTTCAAATGTGAAAACAGTTGTTTATATACACAAATTATAGAAATAATTCATGGAACATAAATGTATAAGTTTCAACAAGTAATATTTGTCATCCACTTGATACTGGGGCTTAGTAAATCAGTTTCTAGACTGATTCACTGTGGCCCGGGTGCATGTGACACACATGAGTCATGTTATCAAATAGCTGATAGTCTGGAGAAGACATAACACATGTTCATCAGTTGGATGGGGTAGTCTTCTAACTAAGAACAAGTTTTTGGGGCACCTTTCCTCTGTTGTGAGAAATAAATACAAAGACACTGACATCCACAAAATGTACTTTTGATAGGAAAAAATTGACTATACTTGCCACTTAGTTTTACCCTTAATGTATCCAAAAACAAAACACAGATTTATAAGGGGGGTGTCTTTATGCATAAAAATATGGCACAAGATAGATAGATAGATAGTAGATAGAGATAGATAGATAGATAGATAGATGATAGATAGATAGATAGATAGATAGATAGATAGATAGATAGATAGATAGATAGATAGATAGATAGATAGATAGATAGATAGATAGATAGATAGATAGAGAGATAGATAGATAGATAGATAGATAGATAGATAGATAGATAGATAGATAGATAGATAGATAGATAGATAGATAGATAGATAGATAGATAGATAGATAGATAGATAGATAGATAGATAGATAGAAGATAGATAGATAGATAGATAGATAGATAGATAGATAGAGAGATAGATAGATAGATAGATAGATAGATAGATAGATAGATAGATAGATAGATAGATAGATAGATAGATAGATAGATAGATAGATAGATAGATAGATAGATAGATAGATAGATAGATAGAGATAGATAGATAGATAGATAGATAGATAGATAGATAGATAGATAGATAGATAGATAGATAGATAGATAGATAGATAGATAGATAGATAGATAGATAGAGAGATAGATAGATAGATAGATAGAGATGATAGATAGATAGATAGATAGATAGATAGATAGATAGATAGATAGATAGATAGATAGATAGATAGATAGATAGATAGATAGATAGATAGATAGATAGATAGATAGATAGATGATAGATAGATAGATAGATAGATAGATAGATAGATAGATAGATAGATAGATAGATAGATAGATAGATAGTAGATAGATAGATAGATAGATAGATAGATAGATAGACCTCTCAAAAATCTGACCCATACAAAGATACAGAACAAGACATAAACAGTTCATAACAATAAATAAATAAAGAATAAAAATAAATAAAAAAACATACAAGTACTAAAACCTCCTAATGTGCCTGATTGTTAGCGGTGTTTATTATGATATTTGTTAAGGGCTATGATTGATATAGGAACAAAAGAGTTCCTATATCTATTCAGTCTGCAATGGGGGACTCTGAAACGCCGGCCCGATGGTAGCAACTCGTATTGCGTGTGCAGAACATGGGAGGAGTCAGAAAGAATTCTGTCCGCTTGCTTCATCACGCACTGATCAAAAATTGACTGAGGATTGTTATACTGTTTCAAACCAATGATTTTCATTGCTGTGAGAACAAGGTAGTTTAATTTTGATCTTAGGGACACAGGAAGGTTCCCAAACCAAGTGATTATGCCATATCTTAGAATGCTTTCAAGAACTGCCTGATAAAACAGTAACATAATTTTTTGGTCGACTCCATGAAAACGCAAACGCTGATTCAAGCGGGAACATAACCAGTCAACATGAGTGTTCCATGTAAGGGAACTGTCTATACAGACACCAAGATATTTGTACGATTGCACCTGTGTGATTGGTGCAACTGCTGCAAATATCTACAGTCAACAAAAATATAAACGCAACACTTTTGGTTTTGCTCCCATTTTGTATGAGAACTCAAAGATCTAAAACTTTTTCCACATACACAATATCACCATTTCCCTCAAATATTGTTCACAAACCAGTCTAAATCTGTGATAGTGAGCACTTCTCCTTTGCTGAGATAATCCATCCCACCTCACAGGTGTGCCATATCAAGATGCTGATTAGACACCATGATTAGTGCACAGGTGTGCCTTAGACTGCCCACAATAAAAGGCCACTCTGAAAGGTGCAGTTTTGTTTTATTGGGGGGGGATACCAGTCAGTATCTGGTGTGACCACCATTTGCCTCATGCAGTGCAACACATCTCCTTCGCATAGAGTTGATCAGGTTGTCAATTGTGGCCTGTGGAATGTTGGTCCACTCCTCTTCAATGGCTGTGCGAAGTTGCTGGATATTGGCAGGAACTGGTACACGCTGTCGTATACGCCGGTCCAGAGCATCCCAAACATGCTCAGTGGGTGACATGTCCGGTGAGTATGCCGGCCATGCAAGAACTGGGACATTTTCAGCTTCCAAGAATTGTGTACAGATCCTTGCAACATGGGGCCGTGCATTATCCTGCTGCAACATGAGGTGATGTTCTTGGATGTATGGCACAACAATGGGCCTCAGGATCTCATCACGGTATCTCTGTGCATTCAAAATGCCATCAATAAAATGCACCTGTGTTCTTCGTCCATAACAGACGCCTGCCCATACCATAACCCCACCGCCACCGTGGGCCACTCGATCCACAACATTGACATCAGAAAACCGCTCACCCACACGACGCCACACACGCTGTCTGCCATCTGCCCTGAATAGTGTGAACCGGGATTCATCCGTGAAGAGAACACCTCTCCAACGTGCCAAACACTAGCGAATATGAGCATTTGCCCACTCAAGTTGGTTACGATGACGAACTGGAGTCAGGTCGTCGAGACCCGATGAGGACGACGAGCATGCAGATGAGCTTCCCTGAGACGGTTTCTGACACTTTGTGCAGAAATTCTTTGGTTATGCAAACCGATTGTTTCAGCAGCTGTCCGAGTGGCTGGTCTCAGACGATCTTGGAGGTGAACATGCTGGATGTGGAGGTCCTGGGCTGGTGTGGTTACACGTGGTCTGCGGTTGTGAGGCTGGTTGGATGTACTGCCAAATTCTCTGAAACGCCTTTGGAGACGGCTTATGGTAGAGAAATGAACATTCAATACACGAGCAACAGCTCTGGTTGACATTCCTGCTGTCAGCATGCAATTGCACGCTCCCTCAAATCTTGCGACATCTGTGGCATTGTGCTGTGTGTGATAAAACTGCACCTTTCAGAGTGGCCTTTTTTTGTGGGCAGTCTAAGGCACACCTGTGCACTAATCATGGTGTCTAATCAGCATCTTGATATGGCACACCTGTGAGGTGGGATGGATTATCTCAGCAAAGGAGAAGTGCTCACTATAACAGATTTAGACTGGTTTGTGAACAATATTTGAGGGAAATGGTGATATTGTGTATGTTGAAAAAGTTTTAGATCTTTGAGTTCATTTCATACAAAATGGGAGCAAAACCAAAAGTGTTGCGTTTATATTTTTGTTGAGTATAGTTTTGCAGATATAGCTACTGATTCACCATGCCCATACGATACGAATACTTAATGATATGAGCGAAGCATCACGCAGTGGTGTGAAACTCACTCATGGTACAAGGCATCCTAAACAGGAAGTGCCAATTTTCAAATCCACAGTAAAACAGGAATTGTTCAAATGTCAATGGATTGACAGACGAGATCCTATGGAATCTCGCGGGAACTCAGTGGCAAGCTCACACTCAAACAGGAAGTGCCAATTTATCAGTCACAGGGAAACAGGAAATGTTCAAATGTCAAACACTTCCTGGCATGGGTGGAGCTAGAGTCAATGTTGGGTATTTTCTCCTCCAAACATTCTTAAAACCTTGATAAGACAAACAGAGTCAAGAAACACCAGTGAGACAGAAAGTCAAATTTAGCTCGCGAGGAGTGCAAGTCAGGCTGTACACCAAAGCTACACTAAAGTCTGGCCTGCGCTCCTGCTCTTTTATTGGAGAAGCCCTAACCACATCATAAAACTTGTCCTAAGGGTGGGGGGGACAACGCAAGACAAGTTTCTTCCCGTGACATAAACACATACGTCAATAAGTGCAGCTGTAAGGAAAAACAGTTTCTTTCCTTTAATCTTATCGTCGAAGGTCAGCACATCCCGTTCGTTTGTTGCACTTATCATCTGTTCTGCATCTGCCTAGAGTGTCCTGTTCTTCACACTAAGCATCACATATCACAAGGCCATAAATTCACAACGGTCAAAATAACCTCCAGTTCTTTACTCCCAGTTCAGACTGACCCCAGCATGCTAAAACGAAGTTGAATAATATGTGCATTCTCAGGGTTATCTTAAGACTGGTGCAAAACAGCACAATAACGTTTTCATAAGAAAGAAGACAAAGGTACAAATGTTTAACAGTGATAAAAATATATATATATATAAAATCTTTAACAGTGGAAGCCGGGGTTTCACTGGACTCTCCTGAAATCTGATTGGCCACAGATGATTGACATGTCACGGCACCACACGCCTGGTTGAAAGAGCTGCATTTTGAAATCAGTGACACATATTGACAACTAGATTCCTCCTGTCCAGTAGTTGGTGGCTGTGTACCACAAAAAGTTGTAGTCCACCTTAGTAGATGAAAAAAAATGTTTGCTCCAGATTTGAACTGAACACGTCGTTTGAACTATGGACTTCTAATGACAACAAACTATATTGGTGAGTAAACGACCGTATTTTATGTCAGAAATGAGGTCCAGGTTGTTAAAAGCAGCATTTCTCCTTTAATTCGGGTTGTCTTATATACATGTTTAAACTAACAGACAGCAGCTGGTTCATGCTCTGTTGGCTTATTGGTGCAGCAGATAACGGAAACAACCATTGATAACCAACCCCAACAACCATCGCCCAAAACCATCGCCCCTCATCTAACTCGGGCGAATATCTGTCATTTTGGGCGACTGGGCATGGACGTTGGGACTCAGAAAATGTATACCGCACGACAACTGCAGGTTATTTGCATTATTATCACTTACTGAGATACACAACACGTGGAATCACATTAACAATATTTAATGTCATTTCAAAACGCACGACACCCAGCAAACGCTTACATAAAAAGTTGTCTCACTTTAACTTTTGTCATGTTGGCTGGTAACACACTGCTCTCCAAATTTGCCAGGACGTCCTCATCAAGCTGGCTGCTTTGGCTGCTGTTCATTGTCGTACTATCCATGATTAAAATCATCCGGAATATCCATATTGGGACCAACACACACTTCTCGCCTTTTCATGTTTTGTCTGCGGACAGTTCTTGGGTTGCGCGCGCTATGACGTCATCACTTTATGCACAGCGGACAGGTATTGGGATACCTGCCCGCTACCCAATACCTGCCAGTGGGTAGGTATGGACAGGTAGCGTAAATGTAAATCTATGCTACCGGCCCAGCAACGCCTCAGTAAGTGATAATAATGTGGTGTAATTTTCTATATGATTGGAGCATCTTTTAATTTAGACAGGAGGTGGGCAACTTGTTCCAGAAAGGGCAAAGAGGGTGCAGGTCTTCTTTGCTTCTGCTCAAAGTGATATTAATCATTGAAATCACCTGGTGGAGTCAGTGGCTGCAAAGAAAACCTGCACCCTCTTGGCCCTTTCTGGAACAAGTTGCCCACCCTTGATTTTGACCCCTGTGTAATTCTTCAATTGACCCCTACCTGGCTGCCTCTTGAAAATTGAAGTGGCCAATCAGTTTGTTTTTTTTAAAGAGTTCATGTCTATGGATTATTTGTGCTGAATTTGATGTTTGTATCACCATTTGCAGGATTCCACTCTAAATATTCTCTTATCTGCTGCACTATAAGAGGTCTGTTAGAAAAGTATCCGACCTTTTTATTTTTTGCAAAAACTATATGGATTTGAATCATGTGCGCTTGCATCAGCCAAGCTTGAACCTTCGTGCACATGCTGTTGGGAAAGTGAAGTACACGGACCCACGACAGGGGGCGTAAATGAACGGCCAATAGGAAGTCCGAATAAATAACAATTTATTCTGCAAATGTGCACAACAACCAAATATGCTTTTAGTCTGTCAATCAATCTACACAAAAGATGACGCGTGGGCAGGCCTGAGGGTAGGAGACGCCTATCCAGAGAAGAGCCGGGACCCACGAGGTTCCACCGCCAACGGAGACCTGCATTACACCGGAGCCGCCAAGTTCTGAGTCCCCAGGTGGCCACCGCTTCCAGCTGTCGGATCTGGTACTGCTGGCAGGAACAGACACAGGTTATAGGTGGGTGTGTGTACACCCAGCAAAAGTCAGCAAACAGTTCAGTTCCTCTCCTGAGGGAAAACTCCACCACTCCCAGAAAACAGGAACACTGAAAACGTGCAGTCCCAACAGTATACTTAGAGATAAGTGAAGTGAGGAGTGGGAACGCCAACTCCCTCCAGCTTCCACAAACCCAGCTCCAAGCTGCGAGTATACGAAAGGTTACGACTGCAAAAATCAGAAGCAATAGATGTGCGAACGGCACAAAGCGGCTGAGTAGGTTACCTGACGGGTAAGCTGATAACTCGGCGGAGTTATGATGTCTCTCCCAGGCTTTTATGGATGTGATGTGATGCATGATGATGTGTGACAGCTGTCAGCTCCGAGCACCTGGCGGACTCCTGTGATGACTGCGCCCTCTGGTGCCTGAAACCCAACGACAGGCAGGGCACCCTCTGGTGTTTTGCCAGCAGTACCTCCTCTTCGGGCTGCCCACACAACAGGACCCCCCCTCAATGGGCGCCTCCTGGCGCCCGACCAAGCTTGTCGGGATATCGCTGGTAGAAATCGGCCAGGAGGGCCGGATCCAGGATGAAGCTCCTCTTCATCCAGGAGCGCTCTTCGGGTCCGTACCCCTCCCAATCCACCAGATATTGGAAACCCCGACCCCTCCGGTGAACATCAAGGAGCCTGCGTACCGTTCACGCAGGCTTGCCGTCGATGATGCGGGCAGGAGGCGGCGCTGGTCCGGGGGTGTAGAGGTCCGAGGTGTGATACGGCTTGACTTTGGACACGTGGAACACGGGGTGGATCCACAGTGAAGCTGAGAGTTTAAGCTTCACTGCGGCTGGACTGATGACTTTGGTGATGGTGAAGGGTCCAATGTATCTGTCCATTAGGTTGGGTGAGTCCGTGTTCAGAAGAATGTTTTTGGTTGATAGCCAAACCTCCTGCCTGGGCTGGTATGTAGGAGCCGGGGTGCGTCGGCGATCTGCATGGCTCTTCGCCCTCGTCCAGGCTTTCAGAAGGGCAGAGCGGGCTGTTCGCCACACCCGACAGCACCTTCTGAGGTGGGCCTGGACTGAGGGGACCTCGACCTCTCCCTCCACAGCTGGAAACAATGGGGGCTGGTACCCCAAACACACCTCGAATGGGGAGAGGCCGGTCGCCGATGAGATTTGACTATTGTGGGCGTACTCGATCCAGGCCAGATGTTGACTCCAGGCTGTCGGGTGCGTGGAGGTCACACATCTTAGGGCCTCCTCCAGATCTTGGTTAGCCCGCTCTGCTTGTCCATTTGTCTGAGGGTGGTACCCGGACGAAAGGCTCATGGTGGCTCCCAGTTCCCTACAGAAACTCCTCCAGACTTGCGAGGAGAACTGGGGACCACGGTCTGAGACGATGTTCGTGGGGATACCATGCAGACGCACGACGTGGTGGACCAGGAGGTCTTGCGTCTCCTGGGCCGTCGGGAGCTTCGGGAGGGCCATGAAGTGGGCCGCCTTGGAGAACCGGTGCACTATCGTCATGATGGCAGTCATTCCCTGGGACGCAGGGAGACCCGTGACAAAGTCCAGGCCGATGTGCGACCAGGGGCGTCGAGGCACCAGTAACGGCTGGAGGAGTCCTTTTTCCTTCTGGTGAACTGCCTTGCCCCTGGCACAGCGCTCCGGCGCCCCTGTCGGATTGACAGTAGCACATTTGAAGCTTACTCACCTCTGTACGGATGATCAAACACCTGTCGAAACTCCCTGATAAACTCAGTGTACGTCGACAGGAGCCGTGAGTTCTGCTCCCAGAGCGCCATAGCCCAGGCGCATGCCTTGCCTCGAAGCAAATTAATCACAAAAGCCACCCGGCTGTGGTCTGACGCGTACATCACGGGGCGTTGTGAAAAAACGAGCGCACACTGCATCAAGAAGTCCGCGCACGTTTCGACACAACCCCTGTACGGTTCCGGGGGGCTAATGTAAGCTTCAGGTGAGGGGGGGGGAGACCTTTGAACTACCACTGGATCATCATTAACGAGTGACAGGCCCGCAGGAGGGGTGGCCGCTGCCGCGCCTAACACGCGCGCCTCTACCTGAGCGGTGAGAGCCTCCATCCTGCGGGTGAGGTGTATTTCCTGCTCGTTTAACAAATCCAACCGAGCCATAAAGTTGGTGAGAGTTTGCTGCAGCTCACCCAACTCACCTCCTGGTGGAGCCTGTGCACCTTGCATTTCCATTGGTGGTTCAAACGGTGGTAAACGCCCCTCGGAGTCCATGACGTGGCCGAGTTATCCTGTTGGGAAAGTGAAGTACACGGACCCACGGCAGGGGGGGTAAATGAACGGCCAATAGGAAGTCAGAATAAATAACAATTTATTCTGCAAATGTGCACAACAACCAAATATGCTTTTAGTCTGTCAATCAATCTACACAAAAGATGACACGTGGGCAGGCCCGAGGGTAGGAGACTCCTATACAGAGAAGAGCCGGGACCCACGAGGTTCCACCGCCAACGGAGACCTGCAATCCACTGGAGCCGCCAAGTCCAGCTGTCAGATCTGGTACTGCTGGCAGGAACAGACACAGGTTATAGGTGGGTGTGTGTACACCCAGCAACAGTCAGCAAACAGTTCAGTTCCTCTCCTGAGGGAAAACGCCACCACTCCCAGAAAACAGGAACACTGAAAACGTGTAGTCCCAACAATATACTTAGAGATAAGTGAAGTGAGGAGTGGGAACGCCAACTCCCTCTAACTTCCACAAACCCAGCTCCAAGCTGCGAGTATACGAAAGGTTACGACTGCAAAAATCAGAAGCAATAGATGTGCGAACGGCACAAAGCGGCTGAGTAGGTTACCTGACGGGTAAGCTGATAACTCGGCGGAGTTATGATGTCTCTCCCAGGCTTTTATGGATGTGATGTGATGAATGATGATGTGTGACAGCTGTCAGCTCCGAGCACCTGGCGGACTCCTGTGGCGACTGTGCCCTCTGGTGCCTGAAACCCGACGACAGGCAGAGCGCCCTCTGGTGTTGGGCCAGCAGTACCTCCTCTTTGGGCGGCCCACCCAACACATGCGTGAGTTTTTTCATGCCTGTCGATTGCGTCATTCGCCTGTGGGCAGGCTTTGAGTGAGCACTGGTCCACCCCTCTTGTCGGATTTTCATTGTCAGGGGAAATGTCTGAACGGCTGGAGCAGCGCTGAATCAAATGTTTCAAGAAACTGTGTGAGACAGCCAGGTGGAAACCATTCGGAAAATTCAGATGGCTTTCGGTGAAAATCCTATGGGCATCACACAGATTAAGGAGCATTACAACCGGATTAAAGACGGCCCACAGCGGCTGAGCGCTTCGAGCGGCCATCGACAGGCTGAAATGACCAGATCATTTCTAAAGTGAAGGCTGTGTTGATCCAGGACGTCGTGTGACTACCAGAGAAATGGCAGAAAAGGTGGACATCAGCCATTTTTCGTCAGATTCCACTGTTACAGGAGATTTTGTAATGAAAGACGTGCGGAGGCATTCGCGCGTTGGGACGAAGCCGCAATGGCGGAGAACAAAAGCAAGTCCGTGTTGGAAGTCTCACGGGACATGTTGTGACATGCCCAGGTCTTCCACCATTCAGAAGATTCAGACGGCTTTCTGTGGCTTTTTAGTCGAGTGAGTATCCGAGAAATTGTGGAGAACGCACAAAATTGGCCCATATTCGCCAAACATCCGCAATATCTGTGTAACATGCCTGTATGAGTTGGCCGTCATCCGAACACGTCCGTGATCATCCGCAGAGGCACGTATGTCCGCATCCAGGATTTTTGAGCTGTTTAAAAATCTGCATGCGGATGACATCCGCCTTACATACTCCATATATACTCAATTCATACACAATACATACTCACTGTGTGCTCTGTATATCTGCCGTTAACCGCTGATATCCACAACTGACGGATATCGGCAGCGGACCGGGGACAGTGTGTAAAACAGATATATATCGTGCCCATCATGTCCACATCACAAACTAAAATATGTTGTAGCGAATGCATACAAACTGGCCACGAATATTACATCTGCTTTGCAGCTGATTTGCGGACAATCTGTGAATGCATAACAAACACGTCACGTAAACCCAAAGTACTGTATGTGGCAGAAAGCGACATACTTGTCAGTCAGTGCAGGTGCGGCTGTGTAGATCCACAAAGACGTAATAGCTGCTGCAATCCAGGACTTTTAACACCTACAAAAGGAAGAGTTGCTGTTTATCCACAACTGTGACAATCTCAAAAAAAAAAAAAAAGAAAACACTGTCTCACACCCAGAGTGGCTTCCCCCCTTCCGCTCCCCAAACTCATGAACAGTTAACCCTCGCATGACAACACTCTGTGATCAACTTGTCCAAGTCCAGCAAATGCTCCAGAGGCTGTATTGTTGGTGTGAATAGTGATGCCAATGGCCCGAGTGAGCTTCTTTTATGACCACAGTGCAGATGCCGTGCACGCGCAACACGTGCATGATGCATTATGATACACCCGTAATACTGCCGTGATAATCTCAATGTGTCAGGCCAGTTTCCTCACTACATGCGTTATATAACCGTGATTGTTCATCATATATTCGCTATATATTATTAATATATCCGTAATTCATACTGGGACATTTGGCATTTTTGGCCATTTTTGTTGCGGACGACAACGAACACCCGTAATTTGTATACTGAATTCATGCGCAATTAATCTCCCCAGTGGTACAGGGCCCTAACCTTATCATGAATGCAAAATGAGTGTGGTATTATTACTGCTTTGTTTAAGAAGGTTTAATTTTCACTGTTGCTGCACTTTGTGTCAAATCATAGTCATTCAGTAAGGTATATCTTCTATTATACATTCCAAATCTAAGGTGGAACTCTACTAGTGTTTACTAAGGTACACCGAAATATAGTTAAAAAAAAAAGAGAGAGACAGAGAGAGAGAGAGAGAGAGAGAGAGAGAGTAGAGCCATTTAGGTGCCTGGTCTTGAGAACCAGGGATGGTAGGTTGAAAAGCTTTTTTATCTCATGGGAACTCTCCCTACCCACCTAAGTGGCTCAACAGTATGGACAGCATGTATATAAGTGACATTTACATGACAATTTATATGACAATATTGACCATTGGCCATATTTTTGTTTTGTTTGTTAGTTGTTTTTTGTTGTTTTGACTGGTTTACATGTGGTTTGTGTGTTTTTTGCAGCGGGTTTGGCGCGGATGGCGTCTGGGCCACTGCTGGCCCTCTCGCTCCATCACGGGGTGAGGGTGATCCCTGACCCGGCTGTGTCTGTGAAGGATGTCCTCCTGGCTGTGAGCGAGCAGGTCGGACATGAGAACTTAATGTTTGCATCCAGGATGAACAGAGCCGTGGTGGTTTTTCTGTTGGAGGAGCATTTCTCTGCTCAGCTTGTTGACAGTGGGGTTTATCTGGATGATTCTTACCTGCATGCTTCTCCTCTCTTCGCTCCATCCACTAAAATCATTATTTCCAGGGTTCCACTATTTGTTTCAAACGAGGCTCTCAGTCGGGAGCTGCAGAGGTTCGGTAAGTTTACCAGCGGTTTTAAGATGATCGGACTGGGCTGTAAGCGCGAGAAACTTCACCATGTTCAGTCCTTCCGTCGTCAGGTGTTCATGTTCCTGAACTGTCTGACCCAGACTCTGGACATGTCCTTCAGAGTCAAACATGAGGACTTATGCCATGAGGTTTATGCCAGTTCAGGAAGCAAGAAGTGTTTTGAATGTGGGGACGTCGGTCACAAACGTCTCGCGTGACCTCACAAAAGCAGTGTTTCTGGGGCGTTGGTGTCGGCGGCCCCGGATCTGGTTACGGGGCCTTTGGCCTCGGGGCTTGGGGACCCGGTGTCAGTGTCTGGTCCGGGGGAGGGGCCCAGCGTGCAGGAGGAGGTCGTTTCTCTAGAGCAGGGTGTCTCTGAGCCTGAAGCTGTCAGTATAACTGCTGATCAGCTGACAACTGAACATTCTGGGTTGACTGATGCTGTGGTGACTGACGGTTCTGTGATCAGTGTGGTTGATGTTTCTGTCTCTCCTTCTGTGGTCGACGCTGATGTTTTCACCTCGACTTGATTTCACTGTTTTATCCACCACTGAGATTGTGCAGGGTCGGGTTCTGTTGGTCAGGGCTCAGGTCGGGGGGTTGACCATGGTGTTTTCAAATATTTACGCACACAATGAGGGCTCGGAGCGGGTGGGGTTATTCAAACGAGTGAGGAACATTTTAATTCAGCAGGATTCTGGTGACTATTTGGTGTTGGGGGGTGACATCAACTGCACTGTGGATATGTACCTGGATCGGGTTGGTGAGGAGCCACATTTGCAGTCAGTTTCCTCACTGGATGGTTTTTTACGTGAGGTGGATTTATTGGACACATGGAGGGTTACACACCCACAGGACAGACAGTACATGTTATGTGTCGACGCAAGTTGAGGAGCGGACCTGCTTCTGACTGAACCCAACGCTAAAATAACCAGAAAGCGGTTCCAATAATCAATCAATCAATCAATTTTTTTTTTATATAGCGCCAAATCACAACAAACAGTTGCCCCAAGGCGCCTTATATTGTAAGGCAAGGCCATACAATAATTATGTAAAACCCCAACGGTCAAAACGACCCCCTGTGAGCAAGCACTTGGCTACAGTGGGAAGGAAAAACTCCCTTTTAACAGGAAGAAACCTCCAGCAGAACCAGGCTCAGGGAGGGGCAGTCTTCTGCTGGGACTGGCTGGGGCTGAGGGAGAGAACCAGGAAAAAGACATGCTGTGGAGGGGAGCAGAGATCGATCACTAATGATTAAATGCAGAGTGGTGCATACAGAGCAAAAAGAGAAAGAAACAGTGCATCATGGGAACCCCCCAGCAGTCTACGTCTATAGCAGCATAACTAGGGATGGTTCAGGGTCACCTGATCCAGCCCTAACTATAAGCTTTAGCAAAAAGGAAAGTTTTAAGCCTAATCTTAAAAGTAGAGAGGGTGTCTGTCTCCCTGATCTGAATTGGGAGCTGGTTCCACAGGAGAGGAGCCTGAAAGCTGAAGGCTCTGCCTCCCATTCTACTCTTACAAACCCTAGGAACTACAAGTAAGCCTGCAGTCTGAGAGCGAAGCGCTCTATTGGGGTGAAATGGTACTACGAGGTCCCTAAGATAAGATGGGACCTGATTATTCAAAACCTTATAAGTAAGAAGAAGAATTTTAAATTCTATTCTAGAATTAACAGGAAGCCAATGAAGAGAGGCCAATATGGGTGAGATATGCTCTCTCCTTCTAGTCCCCGTCAGTACTCTAGCTGCAGCATTTTGAATTAACTGAAGGCTTTTTAGGGAACTTTTAGGACAACCTGATAATAATGAATTACAATAGTCCAGCCTATATGCGCTTTGAATGACATATCCTGATCAAAAATGACTCCAAGATTTCTCACAGTATTACTAGAGGTCAGGGTAATGTCATCCAGAGTAAGGATCTGGTTAGACGCCATGTTTCTAAGATTTGTGGGGCCAAGTACAATAACTTCAGTTTTATCTGAGTTTAAAAGCAGGAAATTAGAGGTCATCCATGTCTTTATGTCTGTAAGACAATCCTGCAGTTTAGCTAATTGGTGTGTGTCCTCTGGCTTCATGGATAGATAAAGCTGGGTATCATCTGCGTAACAATGAAAATTTAAGCAATACCGTCTAATAATACTGCCTAAGGGAAGCATGTATAAAGTGAATAAAATTGGTCCTAGCACAGAACCTTGTGGAACTCCATAATTAACTTTAGTCTGTGAAGAAGATTCCCCATTTACATGAACAAATTGTAATCTATTAGACAAATATGATTCAAACCACCGCAGCGCAGTGCCTTTAATACCTATGGCATGCTCTAATCTCTGTAATAAAATTTTATGGTCAACAGTATCAAATGCAGCACTGAGGTGCAATAATAACAATAACAAAACAATTTATTTTCCCCCTTTTGTGCAATACTTGGTGTACAAACATAAAACGCGTCTGTCTGGCGGAGTGAAGGACGGCGCGCTCTCCAGCGCCCAAAGGGATCGAAGCCCGGCGCCTCTGGACCCACGTTCACCGCCAAACACCCCCCAGGTGGACACGACAAACCGACTCTGTGAAGGATAGAAAAGGTGAGGTAAGTCAGCAGCTACAGCTAATATCCTTCAAAGGCACACACTATCAACAACACATTCAGGTCTGAATTTAAGCTTTATGTAAATGAGCAGCTTCTCACAACAGGTGGAGGATCATCTGTCCGCACGCCACGGCCGTGAGAAGCGAGCTGCACAACTCTCATCAATATTCACATATACTGCGTAACAAAATACCAAATTAATGTTAACACTTATTCAGACAATCAATCACCTCTGATGTGTGCTGACAGCATGTGTCCCTCACCCGTCCTCCTTCACAGGCACGATGTGTCAAACCCAGGCGCGGTCCTCAGCGTCTCACAAACGAACATCACAAGGTCGAGTTCCCGGCAATTCTGCTTGAATCACACATGGCTTAAATGCAGAACGCCATCTCATTATCTGCTTCAGCTGAAAGTCTTTAAGGTTGCACGTGAGTACCAGCCACAGGTGCTGCATATCACGTTGATGAGGGTGAAGGACTCTTCTGCCAGCACTTTCTCCACAGACAATAAATCATTTTGCATACCACCTGGAGAGCAAAGAAAAGAAAAGAACACCAAAATGTCCAGCCAAACCCCCCAACACACAACAGTACCCCCCCTTTAATGGGAAGCCTCCCGGCGACCGAACAGACCAGGTCAGAGAACAGCACCTCCCTCCGGGGTCCTCGTCAGGAAGCAGACAGCGTAACACTCCCAAGGTCCACCGCCGACAGCAGGACAGGGCACCGCAGCTGGAAGGCCGGCTGGCATCAACAAAAACCCCAAAAGAGTCCCAAGTACAACCTAACATACAAGAAAAACACAAAACCCACCCAAAACCTTCCCAGGGGACCGTCCCATCCAACCCCGGGAAGAAAAGAAAAACTCCCAAATGCTAAAACTCAACACAGCCCCACAAACACAATACAAACATAAATGCACAAAGAAAAATAACAAACAACCCCCCCAGAACGACTTGCAGAGCCCAACACCCCCCAGAAGGCCTTTACCGCCAGTTCCAGGAGAAATAGCCAAAGCCGGAATCCCACAGAGGTCCCCAGGTACACATGGAGCAACGGCGCCCCCCAGAGGACCATACCATCAAACCCCAGGAGGCACCCACCCCACAACCCAGGAACCCCAGACCCGGCCACACTTGGCTAGTCGGCCCCACTAGCCAATTCCCCCCCAGAGGACCGTCCCATCAACCCTGGAGGTGGAACCTGGAAGGAAACAGAAGAAACACAAAATTCCAACCCCCGGTGGACTACATTAAACAACCCCGGGGGCAAATAAAACAACCGATAAACCCTGTTACCTTCCCCAGCACCCCGAAAGACCCCAGATCACTCCCAGAGCCCTCCGTCGGCTCAATTGTGGCGAACGGCAACAAAATTACCAAGCCGGGGAATGGAACAGGAAAAACTAACCCGGCCCCAACCCCAAGGCGCAGCAGAAAACCGGAAATACGTCCGGTGCCCCAACCCGACCATACCCCAGCCTATCGGGAGGGGTGGAACTACCGAAATGGCGAACGGCAACAGATCGGCCCACCCCTCTAACAGAGATATGTTCCCGCTGCACCACACCCCGGCAACACCAATGATGAACGGTACAAAGGCCCACCGAGGCTGGAGTGGAACCGGGCCCTAACCAAACCAAAAAAAACGCCCCTGACAACCCCCCCCTAGGTGCAGAGGTCTTCTGAGAATGCTCAGCGTGACCAACCTGCACCACCCCACAACCCACAAGACGAACGGTCTTGGGGCGAGTGAGGTTGGGGTTAGGGAAGCAGGGAAATAAAAAATAACAAAACAAAACGACCCCAGACCCAAACAGAAATACCTAAGTTCAAATAAAAAAACCAACGATCAACTGAGTCCAGCCGAGCTCCGAACCGCCTGTCGTTCACTCCACCAGAACCGCCTCTGAATCCCCAAACAATTTATAACCCCTTTCAAAAAACAAAAAACAAAAAAAAAACAGCCCAAATAATTTTTTTTTCTTTTTTTTTTTGTGTGTATTATTTCGCCTGTCCCAGAACACCTGGAGATACGTCACCACTATTTTTCTTGACGCTTATATGACGGGGCAATATAGCGGCTTCAGCTCGTCCGAGCTGCATGGGCTCATCCGCAAGAGGAGCCAGAGGTCCCGTCAGAGGAGTCTCAGTGGGGCGAAGAAGAGGCAGCCCCGATCTGTGTCGGGGAAAGCCTCGAGACGAAAAAACCCGTTCTGATGGCCGCCCTCTCTCGCGTCCACGCTCCTTTATCCGATCATCTAGACGAATCACCAAAGATATTAGCTAATCTAAATCGTTTGGTTCTTCACGGACTGCTAGCTCGTCTTTTAATGGATCATTTAAACCATCCACAAACACTCCTCGTAAAGCTGCAGCATTCCAACCGGACTGAGCAGAAAAAATTCGGAAATCCACGGAATACTCCGCCGCACTCCGCCTCCCCTGCCTGAGATTCAGCAACCGTTGAGCAACGGTATTTGTTTTCACCGGATGGTCAAAAACCAATCGGAACTCCCGGGAGAAATCCTTAAAGGATCCTAACAATGGCGAGTTATTACTCCACAACGCAGTGACCCAAGCTAAGGCGTCACCTCGGAGCAAATTTGTCACATATGAGACACGGCTGCCATCAGAAGACAAGGAAGCCGGTCGTTGAGCAAAAACCAGAGAACATTGCATCAAAAACGGAGCACAGGCTTCAACTGAAGTCTCCCGCATAAGGCGGATGACAAATAATCGGTTCGGACGCCGAATCTCTGGGTGACGGAGTTATCTGCACTGGTATCGATGGTGCCGCAGCTGGAGCAGCAGGAAGCGGAACGGCTTGCGCTGCAAGCTCCGTAACGCGGGCGTCTGTTTGTTTAATTTGGTTTGCGAGATGCTGTAATTGCTCCCATATTTTCTCCAAGTGTTCTTGAACTCTTTCGGCAAATGGAACCGCCTCTGCCGCTGGGTACATTTTAGAATGGCCGGGAACTACTGTTATGTGTCGACGCGGGTTGAGGAGCGGACCTGCGTCTGACTGAACCCAGTGCTAAAATAACCAGAAAGCGGTTCCAATAACAAAACAATTTATTTTCCCCCTTTTGTGCAATACTCGGTGTACAAACATAAAACGCGTCTGTCTGGCAGAGTGAAGGACGGCGCGCTCTCCAGCGCCCAAAGGGATCGAAGCCCGGCGCCTCTGGACCCACATTCACCGCCAAACACCCCCCAGGTGGACACGACAAACCGACTCTGTGAAGGATAGAAAAGGTGAGGTAAGTCAGCAGCTACAATTAATATCCTTCAAAGGCACACACTATCAGCAACACATTCAGGTCTGAATTTAAGCTTTATGTAAATGAGCAGCTTCTCACAACAGGTGGAGGATCATCTGTCCGCATGCCACGGCCGTGAGAAGCGAGCTGCACACCTCTCATCAATATTCACATATACTGCGTAACAAAATACCAAATTAATGTTAACACTTATTCAGACAATCAATCACCTCTGATGTGTGCTGACAGCATGTGTCCCTCACCCGTCCTCCTTCACAGGCACGATGTGTCAAACCCAGGCGCGGCCCTCAGCGTCTCACAAACGAACATCACAAGGTCGAGTTCCCGGCAATTCTGCTTGAATCACACATGGCTTAAATGCAGAACGCCATCTCATTATCTGCTTCAGCTGAAAGTCTTTAAGGTTGCACGTGAGCACCAGCCACAGGTGCTGCATATCACGTTGATGAGGGTGAAGGACTCTTCTGTCAGCACCTTCTCCACAGACAATAAATCAGTTTGCATACCACCTGGAGAGCAAAGAAAAGAAAAGAACACCAAAATGTCCAGCCAAACCCCCCCCCAACACACAACAGTACACATGGGTTCAGGTTTCAGATGGGGTGGTGTCTGCAGCCAGGCTTGACTGGATTATATGTCTAACTCATTCCAGAATAGATTACACAGGAGTTTCATTCAGCCAGTTGGTTTTTTCAGATCATCATCTCATCACCACAGAAATATTCCACTCACACACTCAGAGGTTCGACACTTACTGGAAATTCAACACCAAACTTTTGCACGACAGAGCGTTTTGTAATTTATTTGAATCTTTTTGGGGTTTCTGGAGGGGAAGGAAGGAAGGAGACATTTGGGACAGTGAGTCAGTGGTGGGAGGCCGTCGGGTTTTGTGTCAACAGTACACTTCCTATTCCACAGCTAGGGTCAAGGTAGCCATGGCAACACTGGAGAAGGACATTATGAACATTCAGGCCAACCTACATGTAGCTGGGGCTCCCGACCAGCACAGCCTGCTGCAGGGGAAGAGGGCGGAGCTGGGGGCCCTGTTACATGAGAGGGTGAAAGGGATGATGGTGAGGGCTCGCTTTGCGAACATCAGGGACATGGATGCACCCAGTTCCTTCTTCTTCAATCTGGAGACGAAGACCTCTCATCAGAAGGTGATGATCTGTCTTTGCCTTCCTGACAGACGGGTGACGAGTGATTCGGCAGAGATGCGGAGACATGCTAGGGACTTCTGCTCAGCTCTCTACGGTGCTGTAGACTGTGATGGGGCCTGTGCAGCTGACCTTCTGAGAGATCTCCCCCAGCTGGTGGCCTCGGAGTGAGAGGCCTTAGACTCACGCTCGATGAACTGACAATGGCAGTGTGGCAGATTGCATCTGGGAAAGCTTCGGGGATCGACAGACTTCCAGTGGATTTTTATAAACACTTCTGGGGCTTTCTCGGTGCTGATCTTCTGGAGATGTTGCGGGAGAGCATTGCGGTGGGCTGATTGCCCACGTCTTGTCGTCTTGCTGTTCTGTCCCTCCTGCCTAAGAAAGGAGATCTTACCCTATTGCAGAACTCGAGACTGGTTGCACTTCTCTGCGGATTATAAACGTTTTTTCTAAGGTACTGGCGAACAGGTTGAAAAATGTTCTGGATTTTATTGTTCACAAGGACCAGTCTTATTGTGTGCCCAATAGAACTATTATGGACAACCTTTTTTGATGAGGGATTTGTTTGATCTGTGCAATACTGGGGATTTGGTTTGTGGGTTTGTGTCACTTCATCAGGAGAAGGCGTTTGATCGGGTTCATCACGAGTTTTTGTTTTCCACTTTGAGGGCGTTTGGCTTTGGTGAGGGGTTTATTTCATTTGTTAGGGTTTTGTATAATGGGGCTTCATGTTTGGTTAAGGTTGGGGGAGGGTTGAGTTGCCCAGTCCCCGTAATGCGGGGTATAAGACAGGGCTGCCCCATCTCAGGTCAGCTGTACTCTTTAACCATTGAGCCACTCTTGTGTCGCCTCAGAGCCAGGCTGTCTGGCCTGTTTTGCCAGGTTTTCAACTATCCTCTCCTGGTGCTCTCTGCTTATACAGATGACATCATGGTTTTTGTCACAAATCAGTCAGATGTTGATGGGTTATTAGATACTTTACAGCTCTATGAGACGGGAACCTCTGCAAGAGTGAACTGGGAGAAGAGTGAGGCTGTCCTGATGGGGAGGTGGCAGGAAGGGGCTGCTTCCTGTCTGCCACATGGTCTGTGGTGGGCAGTGGAGGGTCTGAAAGTTATGGGTGTGTTTCTGGGGACGGATGGTATCGCCAGAGGAATTGGGAGGGCTTTGTGGAGAAGGTGTGTACCAGACTGTCCAAATGGCAATGTTTGCTGCCCCAGATGTCCTACAGGGGGCTGGTTTTGGTCGCTAATAACTTGGTCGCTTCAGCGCTGTGGCATAGACTGTCTGTCCTCCCTCCGCCACGGGACCTTATTGAGCAGTTGCAGCGAATACTGGTGGACTTTTTCTGGTCAGGCCATCACTGGATCAGAGCTCCTGTGTTGTACATGCTGCTTCATGAAGGAGGACAGGGGCTGGTGGACATTGCTGCTCGGGTGTCGACCTTCAGGTTGCAGGCTGCTCAGAGACTGTTGTATACCTTGGGATTGAGCTGGCAGGATACAGCACGTGTCCTGCTGAGGAGGGAGGCTGATCTTGGGTATGACAAACATCTGTTCCTCCTACATCAGCAGGACGTCATCGGGACCCACACCTAGGCTTTTTACCAGTCAGTTCTCCAAGCATGGCAGGTCCTCTCTGTGCGCAGGGACAACTTAGTCACACCAGAGATGTGGCTGTTTGAGGAGCCTCTCCTGGTTTGTCATCTGCCACTCTGCGGCCCCGCGTGAGGAAGGCGGGGTGCACCAAATTGGGCCATCTACTGCGCACGTCTGTTGGGAGGCTGGCAGAGTCGGCAGAGGAGACACACAGTACTGCAGATAATGAGGCTGATTGGAAGGGGGCGTGGCCAGGCCCACTGTGGTGGGTGAGATAGACTAGAGGTGGTTCAGGGTATAATCAGAGATACACGTTTTGTTTTTATTAACACATTTGCACATAACTCACCCGTCCAGAGGGCTCAGCTTCTTCAGACGCTGAACCGACAGTTAAGAACTTATAATAGTGATTCTGTGTTAGTGGTGGGCGGGGACTGGAACTGTACGACACACCCTCTAGACAGAAACATAGTCGAGCCCTACCCAAGAGTGGCTCAGCAGTATTCATGGGTCCGCGCTGGGGGGGCAGTATGTGTGCAGCCCATCTGGACAGAATTTACATTAATCAAACTCATCGGAATAAAATAAGGACAGCGCAGATTTTTCCTATTGGGTTCTCAGATCAGCATCTGGTGATAACAGAGTACTACATTCCAGGACGGGCCCTTCACTGCCCCTACTGGCGTTTTAATGTAAAACTCCTACAGGACAGGGCCTTTGTTAGGGCCTTTGGGGATTTTTGGGAGCAGTGGAGACTTACAAAAGAGGATTTTGGAAACATCTCGAAATGGTAGGAGGTGGGGAAGAGTCAAATTAGACAGTTTGTTCAGCAGTTTTCTGTATATACTCACAAAAGTATATAGGGCTTTCATACTTAAGGAGTGTGTGCGTGTGTGTATGTGTATGTATTGAAAAATGAATGTAATGAATTTTAAAGGAACCCAGGAAGAATAGCTACTGAATTTCAGTGGCTAATGGGATCTTAATAAACTAACTAACTAACTAAAAGTGAGAGTGAGTCTCTGGAGCAGCTGGAGAGAGAGATGGCAGCTCTGGAGGACGGAATGGTCAGAGGAACAGGGGGTAGCAGTGAGTGGACACATAGGAAGGGGGCACTGAGGCAGTTTATGAACAAAAGGGCAAAGAGGGCGTTGGTGAGGACCAGGGTGACCAACATTACAAACATTGATGCACCAACAAAGTACTTTTTTAATTTAGAGAAAAGAACTCAGACAAACACTGATTTTATGCATCTGAGACTTGCTACATGGGGAGGTCATGGCCGACCTTCACTCCTGAGACAGGAGGCTATTAACTTTTACAATAATCTGTTTGGGGTCAGAGAGTGTGATGTGGACAGTCAGCGACAGATCCTAGATGGTCTTCCAGAGCTGGAGGAGTCTGAAGCAGCCGCCCTGGATTTGCCTATTACTTTAGAGGAGATGACCATCGCCGTGCAGCAGCTTAGCGCTGGGTGGGCCCCGGGGATTGATGGACTTCCACCAGATTTTTATAAGAAGTTTTGGTCTTTGTTGGTGCCTTCCGTGCAGCATTGCAGCTGGGCCAGCTTCCCGGCAGCTGCTCCAGAGCAGTTTTGGCCCTCTTGCCAACGAAAGGGGACTTAACAGATTTAAAGAACTGGAGGCCAGTTTCTTTGTTATGTGCAGACTACAAAATACTTGCAAAAGTACTTTCCAATAGGTTGAAGAACTGTTTGGATTCAGTAATCCATGATACACAGACTTATTCTATACCTGGTCGTTCAATCATGGACATTATTTTTTTAGTTTGGGATATTATTGGAGTAGCAAAATTTAATAAATTGGACATTGGACTCTTATCAATTGATCAAGAGAAAGCTTTTGACAGAGTAGATCATCTGTATCTTTTTAACACTATGAGGGCATTCGGATTCCCCAGAATTTTTACATCATGGATTGGTGCTCTGTATGTGGGGGCTACGGTGCTTCTCAGAGTGGGGGGAGGGCTGAGTCGACCCGTGGAGGTGGCATCAGGCAGGTGTGTCCTCTGTCTGGGATGCTTTATGTGTTGGCTATTGAACCACTTCTACATCAGCTTAGGAGGGGCTGAAGGGCCTGGTGGTGGAGCAGATTCGGAGCCTATTCGGACATCAGCATATGCAGATGATATCACAGTGTGCATATTGTCACAGGAAGATCTGGACACTTTAGGACAAAAGCTGTCTTTGTATGAACGGATCTCATCTGTACGGGTGAACCGGGACAAGTGCGAGGGCTTCTTCCTCGGTTGGTGGGACCATCAGGTGAGACCGATCCTTCCATCAGGACTGCAATGGAGCACAGAGGGGCTTAAGTATCTGGGTGTGTTCCTGGGAGTGACGAATTCCAAATGAAAAACTGGGAGGGCCTTGTGGAAAAAGTGAGTGACCGATTGTCTCGTTGGACTTGGGTCCAGCCCCAGCTGTCGTATAGGGGGAGGACTCTGGTGGTTAACACCCTGGCTGCCTCCTGTTTGTGGCATCATTTCACCGTTTTGCAGCCTTCGGATTCTGTGGTGGTGAATATACAAAGGAAGCTGGTGGATTTATTCTGGGGTGGGTTTCACTTGCCGGTGGACGAAGGTGGGCAGGCACTGATAGACATTCTCAGTCGAGTGGTGGCCCTCCGTTTACAGACTGTGCAGAGGCTGCTCTATGGCCCACAGCAGTTCTGGACAGAGATTCGCAGAGTTGGAGGACTTGGTTATTACAGACATTTGTTTCTGATGGACGTGACTGGTGTGGAGCTCGTGGGAACAACAGCTTTTTATCCTTCTTATTGAAATCCTGGAGCTCGGTGTTGTCGTTTTCAAGAGAGGGCCTATGGATGTACAGGAGAACAGCCACTTTTTCATAACCCCGTTATTAGCAGTGGCGTGTTGGAATCTCCCCAGCTGAAATGGCTGAATGGCCACAGTTGAAAGAAGGACATATATATGATGGTTACGAAAGTCTGCCACAGAGCCGAGTTGGCTGTCACTGCGGAGTCCGGGTGGTCGGGTGTGTTGGCCTCGGGGGCGTCTGCCAGAGGTAGCTGGAGGTCCCTGTACTGCCCTCCTATTGAGAAACGCTGTGCTGATCTCCAGTGGAGGGTGGGTGCATGGACCCATGGCTACGAACAGACATGTGGCTCACTTTGACCCAGGCTCAAGCAGTCAGTGCGACTTTTGTTCAGCAGAGGAGACCCTGGAGCACCTGTGGCTGACCTGCTCACGTCTGATACCCCTTTTTAAAGTCCTGGGACTATGGTTTCAGAGACTTGGGCGAGACTTTACCGATGAACTCTTTGTGCTTGGACCAAAATTTTCAGGAGTGCAGCACAGGAATATATAAGTGACTAATTTCATCTTGGGACAGGCCAAGATGAGTATTTGGATAACAAGGAGGAACTGGAGAGTGGGTACAGGCTGCACAGACATTGAGCTCCTGTTGAAGAGACTGATAAGAGCACGCCTCAGACTGGAGTTTGTATACAGTTCATTGGTGGGGGAGCTGGAAGAATTTGAGGCCGTGTGGACGATAGGGGGGGCACTCTGTGAACTGAGAGGGGCGCAGCTGCTTATGGACTATTATTAGGATTTGTAGTTTTTTAAGTTTATTGTGGTTGATTTTATATTTATTGTTTTGACTAATAACATATAAAATACTTATTAATTAATTAAATAAATGATTTTTAAAAAGTCAAGTCTGTCTCTCTGTCTCTCTGTTTTTCTCTGTCTCTCTCTCTCCTCTCTGTTTCTCTCTCTGCTGTCTCTCTCTCGGAGCAGTGGATATTTACAAAAGAGGAAATGGTGGGGAGGTGGGGAAGAGTCAAATTAGACAGTTTGTTCAGCAGTTTTCTGTAAACACAAAAGTGAGAGGGGTACGAGGTCTGTCCGTAAAAGTATAGATCCTTTTTATTTTTTTCAAAAACTATATGGATTTCATTCGTATGTTTTTACGTCAGACATGCTTGAACCCTCGTGCACATGCGTGAGTTTTTCCACGCCTGTCGGTGACGTCATTCGCCTGTGAGCACTCCTTGTGGGAGGAGTCGTCCAGCCCCTCGTCGGAATTCCTTTGTCTGAGAAGTTGCTGAGAGACTGGCGCTTTGTTTGATCAAATTTTTTCTAAACCTGTGAGACACATCGAAGTGGACACGGTTCGAAAAATTAAGCTGGTTTTCAGTGAAAATTTTAACAGCTGATGAGAGATTTTGAGGTGATTCTGTCGCTTTAAGGACTTTTCACGGTGCGAGACGTCGCGCAGCGCTCTCAGGCAGCGTCATCAGCCTGTTTCAAGCTTAAAACCTCCACATTTCAGGCTCTGTTGATCCGGAACATCGTGAGAGAACAGAGAAGTTTCAGAAGAAGTCGGTTTCAGCATTTTATCCGGATATTCCACTGTTAAAGGAGATTTTTTTAATGAAAGACGTGCGGGCGGATTGCAGCGTCGGCTCGCAGCCGCCGCAACGCTCCGTCACAGGAAAAACACCTCTGCTGGAAGCCTTAAGGACAAGTTGGAACATGTCCTGCTGTTAAACAATTTCTCATATACTCACTCCACTGAAAGCCATCAAAAGCCAACTGGATTTTAACAAATGGTTAGCAACACGGAGGTGTTTTTCCTGTGCCGCCGCGTCGTGTCGGCTGCGTCCCGACGCGCGGACCCGTCCGCACGTCTTTAATTAAAAAAACTCCTTTAACAGTGGAATATCAATCAATCAATCAATCAATTTTTTTATATAGCGCCAAATCACAACAAACAGTTGCCCCAAGGCGCTTTATATTGTAAGGCAAGGCCATACAATAATTATGTAAAACCCCAACGGTCAAAACGACCCCTGTGAGCAAGCACTTGGCTACAGTGGGAAGGAAAAACTCCCTTTTAACAGGAAGAAACCTCCAGCAGAACCAGGCTCAGGGAGGGGCAGTCTTCTGCTGGGACTGGTTGGGGCTGAGGGAGAGAACCAGGAAAAAGACATGCTGTGGAGGGGAGCAGAGATCAATCACTAATTATTAAATGCAGAGTGGTGCATACAGAGCAAAAAGAGAAAGAAACAGTGCATCATGGGAACCCCCCAGCAGTCTACGTCTATAGCAGCATAACTAAGGGATGGTTCAGGGTCACCTGATCCAGCCCTAACTATAAGCTTTAGCAAAAAGGAAAGTTTTAAGCCTAATCTTAAAAGTAGAGAGGGTGTCTGTCTCCCTGATCTGAATTGGGAGCTGGTTCCACAGGAGAGGAGCCTGAAAGCTGAAGGCTCTGCCTCCCATTCTACTCTTACAAACCCTAGGAACTGCAAGTAAGCCTGCAGTCTGAGAGCGAAGCGCTCTATTGGGGTGATATGGTACTACGAGGTCCCTAAGATAAGATGGGACCTGATTATTCAAAACCTTATAAGTAAGAAGAAGAATTTTAAATTCTATTCTAGAATTAACAGGAAGCCAATGAAGAGAGGCCAATATCCGGATAAAATGCTGAAACCGACTTCTTCTGAAACGTCTCTGTTCTCTCACGACGTCCTGGATCAATAGAGCCTGAAATGTGGAGGTTTTAAGCTTGAAACAGGCTGATGACGCTGCCTGAGAGCGCTGCGCGACGTCTCGCACCGTGAAAAGTCCTTAAAGCGACAGAATCACCTCAAAATCTCTCATCAGCTGTTAAAATTTTCACTGAAAACCAGCTTAATTTTTCGAACCATGTCCACTTCGATGTGTCTCACAGGTTTAGAAAAAATTTTGATCAAACAAAGCGCCAGTCTCTCAGCAACTTCTCAGACAAAGGAATTCCGACGAGGCGCTGGATGACTCCTCCCACAAGGCGTGCTCACAGGCGAATGACGTCACCGACAGGCGTAGAAAAACTCACGCATGCGCACGAGGGTTCAAGCATGTCTGACGTAAAAACATATGAATGAAATCCATATAGTTTTTGAAAAAAATAAAAAGGACCTATACTTTACGGACAGCCCTCGTATGTGGTGCAGCTGGAGAAAGAGGTGGCAGCTCTGGAGGACAGAGTGGTCAGAGGAACAGGGGGCAGCAGTGCTTGGACACATAGGAAGAGGGTGCTGAGGCAGTTTATGAATGAAAGGACAAAGAGGGCGTTGGTGAGGACCAGGGTGACGAACATCACAAACATTAATTTAGAGAAAGGAACTCAGACAAACACTGACCTTATGCACCTGAGACTTGCCAACGGGGAGGTCACAGCCGACCCTTCGCTCCTGAGACAGGAGACCATTAACTTCTACACTGAACTGTTTGGGGCCAGAGATTGTGATGTAGACAGTCAGTGACAGATTCTGGATGGCCTTCCAGAGATGGAGGAGCTTCCCTGGACTCGCCCATTACTCTGGAGGAGATGACCACTGCCGTACAGCAGCTCAGCGCTGGGCGGGCCCGGGGATCAGACATTTTGGACTTTGTTAGGGCCTGATATGCATAAGGTCTTCCAGAGCTGTTTTTGCCCTTCTGCCAATGAAAGGGAACTTAACAGATTTAAAGAACTGGAGGCCTCTGCTGTGTGTGTTGTGTGGGCCTCTGAAGAGGAGCTACTGCTGGCCCACCACCACAAGATGGCGCCCTGCTTGAAGTGCGGGCTTCAAGCACGAGAGGGCTTCGGAGCGACCGGGAGTGACAGCTGTCACTCATCATCCGTACCAGCTGTCACTCATTATCCGTACCAGCTGTCACTCATCCACTACTCAACACCATCACCATAAAGGCCGGATTGCAACTCCACCTCCCCGCCGAGAAATCAGCTACCTTGGAGGTAATTTCTCTGCTGAATGTAAACTGAATAATAGTCTGATCTCATTTGCAGCCGTTTCCCTGTGACGTATTCCTTATCTGCTGTATTGGCGTTTGGTGTGGACTGCGACGGCTTCGCCTCCCACCCCAACCAGATAAGTGGTTTTCACAGGAGCTGTCCGAGAGTGTTATTGGAGGTGGAGGTTCTCCCTCCTTACTGAACACAGACTGTGGGATTACTGAGTGTGTGTACTCACACTCACCTGTGCTGTTTCTGTTCTCTGCCAGCAGTACCAGGTCTGACAGCTGGAGACGGTGACCACCTGGGGACCCAGGACTTGGCGGCTCCGGTGTTCTTCAGGTCCGTTGGCGGTGAGGCCATGTGGGATCCGGCTCGGTTCTGGACGGGCATCTCCTATCCTCAAGCCTGCCCACACGTCACCCAACGTGTAATTGACTATAGTCCCAAACTGATTGTTGTCTGTATTCCGTTGTGCACAATTTACAACATTAAATTGTTACTGTTTGGCTTATCCATTGCCCATTCTTTTACGCCCCCTGTTGTGGGTCCGTGTTCCTACACTTTCACAACAGGGTGCAGATTACAAAATCCTTGCGAAAGCGCTTTCCAACAGGTTAAAGGACTGTTTGGATTTAGTAATCCATCACACACAGACTTACTCTATACCTTGTTGTTCAATCATGGACACCATTTTTCTAATTTGGGATGCTGTTGGAGTAGCAAAATTCAATAAATTGGATACTGGACTCTTATCAATCGATCAAGAGAAAGCTCTTGACAGAGTGGACCATCAGTACCTTTTTAACACCACGAGGGCATTCAGATTCCCCAGAGTCTTTGCATCATGGATTGGTGCGCTCTGTGCGGGGGTTACGGTGCTCCTCAGAGTGGGGAGAGGGCTGAGCCGACCTGTGGAGGTGCAAAGTGGCATCAGGCAGGGGTGTCCTCTGTCTGGGATGATCTGTGTGCTGGCCTTTGAGCCACTCCTACACCAGCTCAGGAGGGGACTGAGGGGCCTGGTGGTGGAGCAGATTTTGCAACCTATTCGGACATCAGCATATGCAGATGATATCACAGTGTGCATATTGTCACAGGAAGATCTGGACACTTTAGGACAAAAGCTGTCTTTGTATGAACGGGCCTCATCTGTACGGGTGAACCGGGACAAGTGCGAGGGCTTCCTCCTCAGTCGGTGGGACCATCAGGTGAGACCGATCCTTCCATCAGGACTGCAATAGAGCACAGAGGGGCTTAAGTATCTGGGTGTGTTCCTGGGGAGTGATGAATTCCAAATGAAAAACTCAGAGCCCCTTCACATATCAGTGTATGCATATGATATTACAGCGTGCATATCATCACAGGAAGACACACCAGGATGTGTTTGTCTGAAGATAATGTCAGTGCTGTTGTGAAAGTGTCGTGACACAGACCCACAACAGGGGGCGTTAATGAACGGACAATGGATAAGCCAAAAGTAACAATTTAATGTTGTGAATCGCACAACGACGTATAGACAATAACAATATGGTGGACTGTCAATTATACACAAAGTGACGTGTGGGCAGGCTCGACGATAGAAGACGCCTGGCGAGAGAAGAGCCGGATCCCACACAGCTTCCACCACCAACGGAGCTGAAGAACACCGGAGCCGCCAAGCCCTGCGCCCCAGGTGGCCGCTGTCTTCAGCAGTCAGACTCGGTACTGCTGGCAGAGAACAGAGACAGTACTGATGAGTGTGAGTTCGCACACTCAGTAATCCCACAGTCTGTATACAGTTAGGAGGGAAAACCTGCACCTCCAATCACACACTTGTGCAGCTCCTGTCTAACCACTTATCTGGTTGGGGTGTGAAGCGAAGCCGTCGCTGATCACACCAAACGCCAATCCCACAGATAAGGCAACACCCACAGGAAAACGGCTGCAAAGAAGTTCAGACTATTAGTCAGTGTTAAGTACAGCAGAGAAAATTACCTGAATGGTAGCTGATTTCTCGGCGAGGAGGTGGAGTTGCAGTCCGGCCTTTATGGTGATGGTGATGAGATGAATGAGTGACAGCTGGTGCTGATGATGAGTGACAGCTGTCACTCCCAGTGGCTCCGGCGCCCTCTCGTGCTTGAAGCCCGCACTCCAAGCAGGGCGCCATCTGGTGGTGGTGGGCCAGCAGTACCTCCTCTTCAGCGGCCCACACAACAAGTGCACTACAGTTTGTGTGTGTAATTGGTGTCAAATGGTGAAATGTTTCTTGCTCAAGAACTTGAGTGTTGTATTTGATACTGTTCTTTTTCACAGTATAAACGAGGCCTAATATAACTGTAAACGGTTAACTTTATCTGCCATACTGCTGATTTTGAAAAGGATGTGAAATGATTATTGTGGAATTGTAGTCATTTTCCAACTGTTCATTTGAATGCCTGTACTGGGCGAGGCAGGAAAATCTATTGGCACACTAGCCCCACCAAGATTTTTTTTTCAGCAGCCGCCACTGTTCAGGAAGATTTATGTGGATTATTTTTCTTCAAGCTCGTCTGATGATGAATTCCACTGAAGCGAACAGGTAAGACTTTTTATTTACTGTGTGTGGATTTACTCCACATGATAGACAGCAGCTTTCAGCCAATCAGTGGACAGCATTGATGAACGTATTTGACTTATGAATAAATTACATGAAAGCCTGTAAAAATCCATAAATTAGCTGCATCATTGTTAAAGCCGCAGTGTTCAAATCATATGAAAATAGTAGCGGTTATAGTCTGGAAATTTCGGAGCATGAGCGTCACATCCCACACTGAGAGGTTGACATCACACTGCTGTGAAGTGGTTTCGGGTCACAGAGTATTGATTACATTTTATGATTACAAGTACGTAAATGAATACGGATTGGACCGATAGCTGGTACTGGTATCAGGATCGGTGCATCCCTACATTTAATATTTCATCAGTGTACTGCAGCTGCTGAAATGTACCGTGTTTTCCAGCATATAAGTTGCACAGGAGTATAAATCGCGTTGAAGATTAATTTGGGTTTTTCATGCATTGTTGAGGTGTACTTTTTATTATTGTCATTTATTCTTCTATTTATATTTTTATGCTTTGACTCCTGGGAAAGTCCTATATAAATAGTCATTATGATGATGATGATGATGATTAGGAATGTGTAATTTTTATTGATTTTGCCAGACCTCCAAGTAAAAACCCAAAAACAAAACAAAACATGGCTTGTACTCCTTAAACTACAGTAAATATATCTGTGGTGCACATGAGTAGATTATTGGCATCATTTGGACGTGGCGTGCCATCCGATCTGCACTCTCATGAAGCAAATGGGCCCATGTGATTTCACTGCACAGATTTCAGGAGAGGTTTGATCTTAATACAGCCATCACCACGGTGATGTCACAGACACATAAAGGATTCTGGGAGAACTGTAACATTTTGCAAAGAGAAACATAAAGTAAAATGACACAAGAGATTGTTTCATGTTTTTGTGTGCAGCATGAGCATTGGGGACTCAGTAATGACATGGATGGCTGTAGACCATGTGACTGCGATGCAGGAGGAGCCATCAACAACCAGTGAGTTTTGTTGACCATAACGTCAATAAGAATAACCAGCAGAGTTTTTGTGATCAGTAATAATGATTTTTAATCAACCAAAACTTGAACTCAGCCACACGGGGTGTGCAGAAGGTACATTTGTAGTGCCGGTGTCGCAGACGGAACGGTCCCCCGAAAGATCGATCCGCCCTGCCTTCACTGTGCATGCATCATGTCAGAGCTCAGCAGCTCAAATAGATTAATGTGATTATTAACCATCAGATGACAACGTAAAATCACTTAAATCATTCTAAAGTCAGGTTGAAGCAGAAATAAGGCATTAAACTGTGATGCTTTGAAATGACAGACGCACAGTAAATACATCAGCTAGCAGCTCGTGTAGCTGTGGTGCTCTGATCGCTTCCTCCATCTTTTATGATGAAATAATGCTGAATTTATGTGGAAATGATTGTTGTACAAAAGCTTCAGATATCTGTCACTGACACAGATGATGACTGGAAGCAGTTTGAAGCAGAAACAAGGTGATAATCCGTGAAGTGCAGCTGATGACGCATGTGCAGTGAATGCAGGGCGGACCGATTTTTAGTCAGGGCCGTTCAGCCCGTGACACCGGTCCCAAGCCTGGATAAATGAGTCGGGTTGTGTCAAGAAGGGTGTCTGGAGTCTATATCTGACAGGGTGGTGAGTGCAAAGTTGGAAATTGAAGGGACAATACTGAATGTCATCAGCACATATAGCACACAGGTGGCTCATTGGTAGGCTGTGAGATAAAGGAGTAAGGGTGGTGTCCTACCTCTTTGATGGCGTGGACTACTGGAAATTATATATATGTCATCATGCAGGCGTGCGTGTGACAGTCGCAGCCCGGATGTCTTTGATCTTGTGACTACTGGACATTATATATATGCCATCATGTGGGCGTTTCGAGTGACAGTCGCAGCGTGGATCTCTTTGATCGCGTGGACTACTGGACATTATATATATGTCCTCACGCGGGCGTTTCGAGTGAAAGTTGCAGCGTGGACCTCTTTGATGGCGTGGACTACTGGACATTATATATATGTCCTCACGCGGGTGTTTCGAGTGACAGTCGCAGCGTGGACCTCTTTGATCGCGTGGACTACTGGACATTATATACATGTCCTCACGCGGGCGTTTCGAGTGACAGTCGCAGCGTGGACCTCTTTGATCGCATGGACTACTGGACATTATATATATGCCATCACGCGGGCGTGCGAGTGACAGTCGCAGTGTGGACCGCTTTGATCGCGTGGACTACTGGACATTATATATATGTCCTCACGTGGGCGTTTTGAGTGACAGTCGCAGCGTGGATCTCTTTGATCGCGTGGACTACTGGACATTATATATATGTCCTCACGCGGGCGTTTCGAGTGAAAGTCGCAGCGTGGACCTCTTTGATGGCGTGGACTACTGGACATTATATATATGTCCTCACGTGGGTGTTTCGAGTGACAGTCGCAGCGTGGACCTCTTTGATCGCGTGGACTACTGGACATTATATACATGTCCACACGCGGGCGTTTCGAGTGACAGTCTCAGCGTGGACCTCTTTGATCGCATGGACTACTGGACATTATATATATGTCCTCACGCGGGCGTGCAAGTGACAGTCGCAGCATGGACCTCTTTGATCGCGTGGACTACTGGACATTATATATATGTTCTCACGCGGGCGTGTGAGTGACAGTCGCAGCATGGACCTCTTTGATCGCGTGGACTACTGGACATTATATATATGTCCTCACGTGGGCGTGCAAGTGACAGTCGCAGCATGGATCTCTTTGATCGCGTGGACTACTGGACATTATATATATGTTCTCACGCGGGCGTGCGAGTGACAGTCGCAGCGTGGACCTCTTTGATGGCGTGGACTACAGGACATTATATATATGACATCACGCGGGCATTTCGAGTGACAGTCACAGCATGGACCTCTTTGATGGCGTGGACTACTGGACATTATATATATGTCCTCACGCGGGCGTGCCAGTGACAGTCGCAGCATGGACCTCTTTGATCGCGTGGACTACTGGACATTATATATATGTCCTCACACGGGCGTGCGAGTGACAGTCGCAGCGTGGACCTCTTTGATCGCGTGGACTACTGGATATTATATATATGTTCTCACGTGGGCGTGCGAGTGACAGTCGCAGCGTGGACCTCTTTGATCGCGTGGACTACTGGACATTATATGTCCTCATGCGGGCGTGCAAGTGACAGTCGCAGCGTGGACCTCTTTGATGACGTGGACTACTGGACATTACATATATGTCCTCATGCGGGCGTGCAAGTGACAGTCGCAGCGTGGACCTCATTGATCGCGTGGACTACTGGACATTATATATATGTTCTCACGCGGGCGTGTGAGTGACAGTCGCAGCATGGACCTCTTTGATCGCGTGGACTACTGGACATTATATATATGTCCTCACATGGGCGTTTTGAGTGACAGTCGCAGCGTGGACCTCTTTGATCGCGTGGACTACTGGATATTATATATATGACATCACCCGGGCGTGCGAGTGACAGTCGCAGTGTGGACCTCTTTGATGGCGTGGACTACTGGACATTATATATATGTCCTCACGTGGGCGTTTTGAGTGACAGTTGCAGCGTGGACCTCTTTGATCGCGTGGACTGCTGGACATTATATATATGACATCATGCGGGCGTTTCGAGTGACAGTCGCAGCATGGACCTCTTTGATCGCGTGGACTACTGGACATTATATATATGTCCTCACACGGGCGTGCGAGTGACAGTTGCAGCATGGACCTCTTTGATGGGGTGGACTACTGGACATTATATATATGACATCACGCGGGCGTGCAAGTGACAGTCGCAGCGTGGACCTCTTTGATGGCGTGGACTACTGGACATTATATATATGACATCGCGCGGGCGATTCGAGTGACAGTCGCAGCATGGACCTCTTTGATCGCATGGACTACTGGACATTATATATATGTCCTCACGCCGGCGTGTGAGTGACAGTCGCAGCATGGACCTCTTTGATCGCCTGGACTACTGGACATTATATATATGTCCTCACGAGGGCGTGCGAGTGACAGTCGCAGCGTGGACCTCTTTGATCGCGTGGACTACTGGACATTATATATATGTTCTCACGCGGGCGTGCGAGTGACAGTCGCAGCGTGGACCTCTTTGATCGCGTGGACTAGTGGACATTATATATATATGACATCACGCGGGCGTTTCGAGTGACAGTCGCAGTGTGGACCTCTTTGATGGCGTGGACTACTGGACATTATATATATGACATCACGCGGGCATTTCGAGTGGCAGTTGCAGCGTGGACCTCTTTGATCGCGTGGACTACTGGACATTATATATATGTCCTCACGCGGGCGTGCAAGTGACAGTCGCAGCATGGACCTCTTTGATCGCGTGGACTACTGGACATTATATATATATGTCCTCATGCGGGCGTGCAAGTGACAGTCGCAGCGTGGACCTCTTTGATCGCGTGGACTACTGGACATTATATATATGTCCTCACGCGGGCGTTTCGAGTGACAGTCACAGCGTGGACCTCTTTGATCGCGTGGACTACTGGACATTATATATATGTCCTCACGCGGGCGTTTCGAGTGACAGTCGCAGCGTGGACCTCTTTGATCGCGTGGACTACTGGACATTATATATATGTCCTCACACGGGCGTGCGAGTGACAGTCGCAGCGTGGTCCTCTTTGATGGCGTGGACTACTGGACATTATATATATGACATCACGCGGGCGTGCAAGTGACAGTCGCAGCGTGGACCTCTTTGATGGCGTGGACTACTGGACATTATATATATGACATCACGCGGGCGTTTCGAGTGACAGTCGCAGCATGGACCTCTTTGATCGCGTGGACTACTGGACATATATATGTCCTCACGCGGGCGTGCGAGTGACAGTCGCAGCGTGGACCTCTTTGATGGCGTGGACTACTGGACATTATATATATGACATCACGCGGGCGTTTCGAGTGACAGTCGCAGCATGGACCTCTTTGATCGCGTGGACTACTGGACATTATATATGTCCTCACGCGGGCGTGCGAGTGACAGTCGCAGCGTGGACCTCTTTGATCGCGTGGACTACTGGACATTATATACATGTCCTCACGTGGGCGTGCAAGTGACAGTCGCAGCATGGATCTCTTTGATCGCGTGGACTACTGGACATTATATATATGTTCTCACGCGGGCGTGCGAGTGACAGTCGCAGCGTGGACCTCTTTGATGGCGTGGACTACAGGACATTATATATATGACATCACGCGGGCGTTTCGAGTGACAGTCGCAGCATGGACCTCTTTGATCGCGTGGACTACTGGACATTATATATATGTCCTCACGCGGGCTTGCAAGTGACAGTCGCAGGATGGACCTCTTTGATCGCGTGGACTACTGGACATTATATATATGTCCTCACGCCGGCGTGCAAGTGACAGTCGCAGCGTGGACCTCTTTGATGGCGTGGAGTACTGGACATTATATATATGTCCTCACGCAGGCGTGCAAGTGACAGTCGCAGCATGGACCTCTTTGATCGCGTGGACTACTGGACATTATATATATGTTCTCACGCCGATTGACATTCGCAGCATGGACCTCTTTAATCGCGTGGACTACTGGACATTATATATATGTCCTCACGCGGGCGTGCAAGTGACAGTCGCAGCATGGACCGCTTTGATGGCGTGGACTACTGGACATTATATATATGTCCTCACGCGGGCGTTTCGAGTGACAGTCGCAGCGTGGACCTCTTTGATCGCGTGGACTACTGGACATTATATATATGTTCTCACGCGGGCGTGCGAGTGTCAGTCGCAGCGTGGACCTCTTTGATCGCGTGGACTACTGGACATTATATATATGTTCTCACGTGGGCGTGTGAGTGACAGTCGCAGCGTGGACCTCTTTGATTGCGTGGACTACTGGACATTATATATATGACATCACGCGGGTGTTTCAAGTGACAGTCACAGCGTGGACCTCTTTGATGGCGTGGACTCCTGGACATTATATATATGACATCACGCGGGTGTTTCAAGTGACAGTCGCAGCATGGACCTCTTTGATCGCGTGGACTACTGGACATTATATATATGTCCTCATGCGGGCGTGCAAGTGACAGTCGCAGCGTGGACCTCTTTGATCGCGTGGACTACTGGACATTATATATATGTCCTCACGCGGGCGTTTCGAGTGACAGTCGCAGCGTGGACCTCTTTGATTGCGTGGACTACTGGACATTATATATATGTCCTCACGCGGGCGTTTCGAGTGACAGTCGCAGCATGGACCTCTTTTATCGCGTGGACTACTGGACATTATATATATGTCCTCACACGGGCGTGCGAGTGACAGTCGCAGCGTGGACCTCTTTGATGGCGTGGACTACTGGACATTATATATATGACATCACGCGGGCGTGCAAGTGACAGTCGCAGCGTGGACCTCTTTGATGGCGTGGACTACTGGACATTATATATATGACATCACGCGGGCGTTTCGAGTGACAGTCGCAGCATGGACCTCTTTGATCGCGTGGACTACTGGACATTATATATATGTCCTCACGCGGGCGTGCGAGTGACAGTCGCAGCGTGGACCTCTTTGATCGCGTGGACTACTGGACATTATATATATGTTCTCACGCGGGCGTGCGAGTGACAGTCGCAGCGTGGACCTCTTTGATCACGTGGACTAGTGGACATTATATTTATGACATCACGCGGGCATTTCGAGTGACAGTCGCAGCGTGGACCTCTTTGATGGCGTGGACTACTGGACATTATATTTATGACATCACGCGGGCATTTCGAGTGCCAGTTGCAGCGTGGACCTCTTTGATCGCGTGGACTACTGGACATTATATATATGTCCTCACGCAGTCGTGCAAGTGACAGTCGCAGCATGGACCTCTTTGATCGCGTGGACTACTGGACATTATATATATGTCCTCATGCGGGCGTTTCAAGTGACAGTCGCAGCGTGGACCTCTTTGATCGCGTGGACTACTGGACATTATATATATGTCCTCACGCGGGCGTGCCAGTGACAGTCGCAGCATGGACCTCTTTGATCGCGTGGACTACTGGACATTATATATATGTCCTCACGCGGGCGTGCGAGTGACAGTCTCAGCGTGGACCTCTTTGATCGCGTGGACTACTGGATATTATATATATGTTCTCACGTGGGCGTGCGAGTGACAGTCGCAGCGTGGACCTCTTTGATCGCGTGGACTACTGGACATTATATGTCCTCATGCGGGCGTGCAAGTGACAGTCGCAGCGTGGACCTCTTTGATGACGTGGACTACTGGACATTACATATATGTCCTCACGCGGGCGTGCAAGTGACAGTCGCAGCGTGGACCTCGTTGATCGCGTGGACTACTGGACATTATATATATGTTCTCACGCGGGCGTGTGAGTGACAGTCGCAGCATGGACCTCTTTGATCGCGTGGACTACTGGACATTATATATATGTCCTCACATGGGCGTTTTGAGTGACAGTCGCAGCGTGGACCTCTTTGATCGCGTGGACTACTGGATATTATATATATGACATCACCCGGGCGTGCGAGTGACAGTCGCAGCATGGACCTCTTTGATCGCGTGGACTACTGGACATTATATATATGTCCTCACACGGGCGTGCGAGTGACAGTTGCAGCATGGACCTCTTTGATGGGGTGGACTACTGGACATTATATATATGACATCACGCAGGCGTGCAAGTGACAGTCGCAGCGTGGACCTCTTTGATGGCGTGGACTACTGGACATTATATATATGACATCGCGCGGGCGATTCGAGTGACAGTCGCAGCATGGACCTCTTTGATCGCGTGGACTACTGGACATTATATATATGTCCTCACGCCGGCGTGTGAGTGACAGTCGCAGCATGGACCTCTTTGATCGCCTGGACTACTGGACATTATATATATATGTCCTCACGAGGGCGTGCGAGTGACAGTCGCAGCGTGGACCTCTTTGATCGCGTGGACTACTGGACATTATATATATGTTCTCACGCGGGCGTGCGAGTGACAGTCGCAGCGTGGACCTCTTTGATCGCGTGGACTAGTGGACATTATATATATATGACATCACGCGGGCATTTCGAGTGACAGTCGCAGCGTGGACCTCTTTGATCGCGTGGACTAGTGGACATTATATATATATGACATCACGCGGGCGTTTCGAGTGACAGTCGCAGTGTGGACCTCTTTGATGGCGTGGACTACTGGACATTATATATATGACATCACGCGGGCGTTTCGAGTGACAGTCGCAGTGTGGACCTCTTTGATCGCGTGGACTACTGGACATTATATATATGTCCTCACGCGGGCGTGCAAGTGACAGTCGCAGCATGGACCTCTTTGATCGCGTGGACTACTGGACATTATATATATGTCCTCATGCGGGCGTGCAAGTGACAGTCGCAGCGTGGACCTCTTTGATCGCGTGGACTACTGGACATTATATATATGTCCTCACGCGGGCGTTTCGAGTGACAGTCACAGCGTGGACCTCTTTGATCGCGTGGACTACTGGACATTATATATATGTCCTCACGTGGGCGTGCAAGTGACAGTCGCAGCATGGATCTCTTTGATCGCGTGGACTACTGGACATTATATATATGTTCTCACGCGGGCGTGCGAGTGACAGTCGCAGCGTGGACCTCTTTGATGGCGTGGACTACAGGACATTATATATATGACATCACGCGGGCGTTTCGAGTGACAGTCGCAGCATGGACCTCTTTGATCACGTGGACTACTGGACATTATATATATGTCCTCACGCGGGCTTGCAAGTGACAGTCGCAGGATGGACCTCTTTGATCGCATGGACTACTGGACATTATATATATGTCCTCACGCCGGCGTGCAAGTGACAGTCGCAGCGTGGACCTCTTTGATGGCGTGGAGTACTGGACATTATATATATGTCCTCACGCAGGCGTGCAAGTGACAGTCGCAGCATGGACCTCTTTGATCGCGTGGACTACTGGACATTATATATATGTTCTCACGCTGATTGACATTCGCAGCATGGACCTCTTTAATCGCGTGGACTACTGGACATTATATATATGTCCTCACGCGGGCGTTTCGAGTGACAGTCGCAGCGTGGACCTCTTTGATCGCGTGGACTACTGGACATTATATATATGTCCTCACGCGGGCGTGCAAGTGACAGTCGCAGCGTGGACCTCTTTGATGGCGTGGAGTACTGGACATTATATATATGTCTTCACGCGGGCGTGCAAGTGACAGTCGCAGCATGGACCTCTTTGATCGCGTGGACTACTGGACATTATATATATGTTCTCACGCCGAGTGACAGTCGCAGCGTGGACCTCTTTGATCGCGTGGACTACTGGACATTATATATATGTCCTCACGCGGGCGTGCGAGTGACAGTCGCAGCATGGACCTCTTTGATCGCGTGGACTACTGGACATTATATATATGTCATCACGGGGGCGTGCGAGTGACAGTTGCAGCGTGGACCTCTTTGATGGCGTGGACTACTGGACATTATATATATGTCCTCACGCGGGCGTTTCGAGTGACAGTCGCAGCGTGGACCTCTTTGATCGCGTGGACTACTGGACATTATATATATGTTCTCACGCGGGCGTGCGAGTGACAGTCACAGCGTGGACCTCTTTGATGGCGTGGACTACTGGACATTATATATATGACATCACGCGGGCGTTTCAAGTGACAGTCGCAGCATGGACCTCTTTGATCGCGTGGACTACTGGACATTATATATATGTCCTCATGCGGGCGTGCAAGTGACAGTCGCAGCGTGGACCTCTTTGATGGCGTGGACTACTGAACATTATATATATGACATCACGTGGGCGTTTCGAGTGACAGTCGCAGGATGGACCTCTTTGATCGCGTGGACTACTGGACATTATATATGTCCTCACGCGGGCGTGCGAGTGACAGTCGCAGCGTGGACCTCTTTGATCGCGTGGACTACTGGACATTATATATATGTCCTCACGCGGGCGTGCAAGTGACAGTCGCAGCTTGGACCTCTTTGATCGCGTGGACTATTGGACATTATATATATGTCATCACGCGGGCGTTTCGAGTGACAGTCGCAGCGTGGACCTCTTTTATCGCGTGGACTACTGGACATTATATATATGCCCTCACGCGGGCGTTTCGAGTGACAGTCGCAGCGTGGGCCTCTTTGATCGCGTGGACTACTGGACATTATATATATGTCCTCACGCGGGCGTTTTGAGTGACAGTCGCAGCGTGGACCTCTTTGATGGCGTGGACTACTGGACATTATATATATGTCCTCACGCGGGCGTTTCGAGTGACAGTCGCAGCGTGGACCTCTTTGATCGCGTGGACTACTGGACATTATAAATATGTCCTCACGCGGGCGTTTCGAGTGACAGTCGCAGCTTGGACCTCTTTGATCGCGTGGACTACTCAATCAATCAATCAACTTTTTTCTTATATAGCGCCAAATCACAACAAACAGTTGCCCCAAGGCGCTCCATATTGTAAGGCAAGGCCATACAATAATTATGAAAAACCCCAACGGTCAAAACGACCCCCTATGAGCAAGCACTTGGCAACAGTGGGAAGGAAAAACTCCCTTTTAACAGGAAGAAACCTCCAGCAGCATCAGGCTCAGGGAGGGGCAGTCTTCTGCTGAGACTGGTTGGGGCTGGGGGAAAAAAACAGGAAAAAGACATGCCGTGAAGGGGGGCAGAGATCGATCACTAATGATTAAATGCAGAGTGATGCATACGGAGCAAAAAGAGAAAGAAACAGTGCATCATGGGAACCCCCCCACAATCTACGTCTAAAGCAGCATAACCAAGGGATGGTCCAGGGTCACCCGATCCAGCCCTAACTATAAGCCTTAGCGAAAAGGAAAGTTTTAAGCCTAATCTTAAAAGTAGAGAGGGTATCTGTCTCCCTGATCTGAATTGGGAGCTGGTTCCACAGGAGAGGAGCCTGAAAGCTGAAGGCTCTGCCTCCCATTCTACTCTTACAAACCCTAGGAACTACAAGTAAGCCCGCAGTCTGAGAGCGAAGTGCTCTATTGGGGTGATATGGTACTACGAGGTCCCTAAGATAAGATGGGACCTGATTATTCAAAACCTTATAAGTAAGAAGAAGAATTTTAAATTCTATTCTAGAATTAACAGGAAGCCAATGAAGAGAGGCCAACACGGGTGAGATATGCTCTCTCCTTCTAGTCCCCGTCAGTACTCTAGCTGCAGCATTCTGAACCAACTGAAGGCTTTTTAGGGAACTTTTAGGACAACCTGATAATAATGAATTACAATAGTCCAGCCTAGAGGAAATAAATGCATGAATTAGTTTTTCAGCATCACTCTGAGACAAGACCTTTCTGATTTTAGAGATATTGCGTAAATGCAAAAAGGCAGTCCTACATATTTGTTTAATATGCGCTTTGAATGACATATCCTGATCAAAAATGACTCCAAGATTTCTCACAGTATTACTAGAGGTCAGGGTAATGCCATCCAGAGTAACGATCTGGTTAGACACCATGCTTCTAAGATTTGTGGGGCCAAGTACAATAACTTCAGTTTTATCTGAGTTTAAAAGCAGGAAATTAGAGGTCATCCATGTCTTTATGTCTGTAAGACAATCCTGCAGTTTAGCTAATTGGTGTGTATCCTCTGGCTTCATGGATAGATAAAGCTGGGTATCATCTGCGTAACAATGAAAATTTAAGCAATACCGTCTAATAATACTGCCTAAGGGAAGCATGTATAAAGTGAATAAAATTGGTCCTAGCACAGAACCTTGTGGAACTCCATAATTAACCTTAGTCTGTGAAGAAGATTCCCCATTTACATGAACAAACTGTAATCTATTAGACAAATATGATTCAAACCACCGCAGCGCAGTGCCTTTAATACCTATGACATGCTCTAATCTCTGTAATAAAATTTTATGGTCAACAGTATCAAAAGCAGCACTGAGGTCCAACAGAACAAGCACAGAGATGAGTCCACTGTCCGAAGCCATAAGAAGATCATTTGTAACCTTCACTAATGCTGTTTCTGTACTATGATGAATTCTAAAACCTGACTGAAACTCTTCAAATAGACCATTCCTCTGCAGGTGATCAGTTAGCTGTTTTACAACTACCCTTTCAAGAATTTTTGAGAGAAAAGGAAGGTTGGAGATTGGCCTATAATTAGCTAAGATAGCTGGGTCAAGTGATGGCTTTTTAAGTAATGGTTTAATTACTGCCACCTTAAAGGCCTGTGGTACATAGCCAACTAACAAAGACAGATTGATCATATTTAAGATTGAAGCATTAAATAATGGTAGGACTTCCTTGAGCAGCCTGGCAGGAATGGGGTCCAATAAACATGCCGATGGTTTGGACGAAGCAACCAATGAAAATAACTCAGACAGAACAACCGGAGAGAAAGAGTCTAACCAAATACCGGCATCACTGAAAGCAGCCAAAGATAACGATACATCTTTGGGATGGTTATGAGTAATTTTTTCTCTAATAGTCAAAATTTTGTTAGCAAGGAAAGTCATGAAGTCATTACTAGTTAAAGTTAATGGAATACTCAGCTCAATAGAGCTCTGACTCTTTGTCAGCCTGGCTACAGTGCTGAAAAGAAACCTGGGGTTATTCTTATTTTCTTCAATTAGTGATGAGTAGAAAGATGTCCTAGCTTTACGGAGGGCTTTTTATAGAGCAACAAACTCTTTTTCCAGGCTAAGTGAAGATCTTCTAAATTAGTGAGACGCCATTTCCTCTCCAACTTACGGGTTATCTGCTTTAAGCTACGAGTTTGTGAGTTATACCACGGAGTCAGACACTTCTGATTTAAAGCTCTCTTTTTCAGAGGAGCTACAGCATCCAAAGTTGTCTTCAAAGAGGATGTAAAACTATTGACGAGATACTCTAACTCCCTTACAGAGTTTAGGTAGCTACTCTGCTCTGTGTTGGTATATGACATTAGAGAACATAAAGAAGGAATCATATCCTTAAACCTAGTTACAGCGCTTTCTGAAAGACTTCTAGTGTAATGAAACTTATTCCCCACTGCAGGGTAGTCCATCAGGGTAAATGTAAATGTTATTAAAAAATGATCAGACAGAAGGGAGTTTTCAGGGAATACTGTTAAGTCTTCTATTTCCATACCATAAGTCAGAACAAGATCTAAGATATGATTAAAGTGGTGGGTGGACTCATTTACTTTTTGAGCAAAGCCGATAGAGTCTAATAATAGATTAAATGCACTACTGGACATTATATATATGTCCTCACACGGGCGTGCGAGTGACAGTCGCAGCCTGGACCTCTTTGATGGTGTGGACTACTGGACATTATATATATGACATCACGCGGGTGTTTCGAGTGACAGTCGCAGCATGGACCTCTTTGATCGCGTGGACTACTGGACATTATATATATGTCCTCACGCGGGCGTGCGAGTGACAGTCGTAGCGTGGACCTCTTTGATGGCGTGGACTACTGAACATTATATATATGTCCTCACGCGGGCGTGCGAGTGACAGTCCCAGCGTGGACCTCTTTGATGGCGTGGACTACTGGACATTATATATATGACATCACGCGGGTGTTTCGAGTGACAGTCGCAGCATGGACCTCTTTGATCGCGTGGACTACTGGACATTATATATATGTCCTCACGCGGGCGTGCGAGTGACAGTCGCAGCGTGGACCTCTTTGATGGCGTGGACTACTGAACATTATATATATGACATCACGCGGGCGTTTCGAGTGACAGTCGCAGCATGGACCTCTTTGATCGCGTGGACTACTGGACATTATATATGTCCTCACGCGGGCGTGCGAGTGACAGTCGCAGCGTGGACCTCTTTGATCGCGTGGACTACTGGACATTATATATATGTCCTCACACGGGCGTGCAAGTGACAGTCGCAGCATGGACCTCTTTGATCGCGTGGACTACTGGACATTATATATATGTCATCACGCGGGCGTGCGAGTGACAGTTGCAGCGTGGACCTCTTTGATGGCGTGGACTACTGGACATTATATATATGTCCTCACGCGGGCGTTTCGAGTGACAGTCGCAGCGTGGACCTCTTTGATCGCGTGGACTACTGGACATTATATATATGTCCTCACGCGGGCGTTTCGAGTGACAGTCGCAGCGTGGACCTCTTTGATCGCGTGGACTACTGGACATTATATATATGTCTTCACACGGGCGTTTCGAGTGACAGTCGTAGCGTGGACCTCTTTGATCGCGTGGACTACTGGACATTATATATATGTTCTCACGCGGGCGTGCGAGTGACAGTCACAGCGTGGACCTCTTTGATCGCGTGGACTACATGACATTATATATATGTCCTCATGCGGGCGTGCAAGTGACAGTCGCAGCGTGGACCTCTTTGATCGCGTGGACTACTGGACATTATATATATGTCCTCACGCGGGCGTTTCGAGTGACAGTCGCAGCGTGGACCTCTTTGATCGCGTGGACTACTGGACATTATATATATGTCCTCACGCGGGCGTTTCGAGTGACAGTCGCAGCATGGACCTCTTTGATCGCGTGGACTACTGGACATTATATATATATCCTCACACGGGCGTGCGAGTGACAGTCGCAGCGTGGACCTCTTTGATGGCGTGGACTACTGGACATTATATATATGACATCACGCGGGCGTGCAAGTGACAGTCGCAGCCTGGACCTCTTTGATGGCGTGGACTACTGGACATTATATATATGACATCACGCGGGCGTTTCGAGTGACAGTCGCAGCATGGACCTCTTTGATCGCGTGGACTACTGGACATTATATATATATCCTCACACGGGCGTGCGAGTGACAGTCGCAGCGTGGACCTCTTTGATGGCGTGGACTACTGGACATTATATATATGACATCACGCGGGCGTGCAAGTGACAGTCGCAGCCTGGACCTCTTTGATGGCGTGGACTACTGGGCATTATATATATGACATCACGCGGGCGTTTCGAGTGACAGTCGCAGCATGGACCTCTTTGATCGCGTGGACTACTGGACATTATATATGTCCTCACGCGGGCGTGCGAGTGACAGTCGCAGCGTGGACCTCTTTGATGGCGTGGACAACTGGACATTATATATATGACATCACGCAGGCGTTTCGAGTGACAGTCGCAGTGTGGACCTCTTTGATCGCGTGGACTACTGGACATTATATATATGTCCTCACGCGGGCGTGCAAGTGACAGTCGCAGCGTGGACGTCTTTGATCGCGTGGACTACTGGACATTATATATATGTCCTCACGCGGGCGTGCGAGTGACAGTCGCAGCGTGGACCTCTTTGATCGCGTGGACTACTGGACATTATATATATGTCCTCACGAGGGCGTGCGAGTGACAGTCGCAGCGTGGACCTCTTTCATCGCGTGGACTACTGGACATTATATATATGTCCTCACGCGGGCGTGCGAGTGACAGTCGCAGCGTGGACCTCTTTGATCCCGTGGACTACTGGACATTATATATATGTCCTCACGCGGGCGTGCGAGTGACAGTCGCAACGTGGACCTCTTTGATCCCCTGGACTACTGGACATTATATATATGTCCTCACGCGGGCGTTTCGAGTGACAGTCGCAGCGTGGACCTCTTTGATCGCGTGTACTACTGGACATTATATATATGTCCTCATGCGGGCGTGCGAGTGACAGTCGCAGCGTGGACCTCTTTGATCGCGTGGACTACTGGACATTATATATATGTCCTCACGCGGGCGTGCGAGTGACAGTCGCAACGTGGACCTCTTTGATCGCCTGGACTACTGGACATTATATATATGTCCTCACGGGGGCGTTTCGAGTGACAGTCGCAGCGTGGACCTCTTTGATCGCGTGGACTACTGGACATTATATATATGTCCTCACGCGGGCGTTTCGAGTGATAGTTGCAGCGTGGACCTCTTTGATCGCATGGACTACTGGACATTATATATATGTCCTCACCCGGGCGTTTCGAGTGATAGTCGCAGCGTGGACCTCTTTGATCGCGTGGACTACTGGACATTATATATATTTCTTTATGAATGAACAGAAGACCATCAGATCTTTAAAAGGAAATAAAATTAAATTAAAAAGGCTAATTTGTTCACTTGTACTATTCATACTGCAGTTTAATAAACAATTAAATCGAATTTTAAAATGTTATTTATTCATACATCTTGTTCTGATTGTTATTTAAGTTCTTTGTAAAAACAGAAAGCAGTCTTTTTTGGGGTCCAAAAACACTCATCCCGGACTTAAAACTGTGCTGTGATTTGAACTGAGTTTCAGGATCTATGACACCTCCAACAGCCAAACTCTGTACGATGTTGTTTTGAACTGCTTATAATTCCTGAGGTGTTTTTCCATTTGTGACATTAATCAAATCAAATCTTGGCTTGATGAAGTTCAACAGAACTGACCTGAGTCAAGATTCTTTACAGTATTTGTCAGAGACTTTTGCTTTGTTTTGCTGAGTTCTGTGACTTCTGTTTTCTTGCAGATGTAATCAGCTGACTGGTCAGTGTGTCTGTAGAGATCATATGTTTGGCCGTCGCTGTGATCAGGTCGAGTCCGGGTTTTACTTCATCGCTCTGGACCACTATACCTACGAAGCAGAGGAAGCCAAATTTGGACCTGTGAGTAACCAGTTATCATGATCACCACCGGCCTTTGAGTAGTAGTTTGACCATCTTTCGTCCTCAGTGAGACAAATCAAATCAATTTTATTTATATAGCGCCAAATCACAACAAACAGTTGCCCCAAGGCGCTTTATATTGTAAGGCAAAAGCCATACAATAATTACAGAAAAACCCCAACGGTCAAAACGACCCCCTATGAGCAAGCACTTGTCGACAGTGGGAAGGAAAAACTCCCTTTTAACAGGAAGAAACCTCCAGCAGAACCAGGCTCAGGGAGGGGCAGTCTTCTGCTGGGACTGGTTGGGGCTGAGGGAGAGAACCAGGAAAAAGACATGCTGTGGAAGAGAGCAGAGATCAATCACTAATGATTAAATGCAGAGTGGTGCATACAGAGCAAAAAGAGAAAGAAACACTCAGTGCATCATGGGAACCCCCCAGCAGTCTAAGTCTATAGCAGCATAACTAAGGGATGGTTCAGGGTCACCTGATCCAGCCCTAACTATAAGCTTTAGCAAAAAGGAAAGTTTTAAGCCTAATCTTAAAAGTAGAGATCCGAATTTGGAGCTGGTTCCACAGGAGAGGAGCCTGAAAGCTGAAGGCTCTGCCTCCCATTCTACTCTTACAAACCCTAGGAACTACAAGTAAGCCTGCAGTCTGAGAGCGAAGTGCTCTATTGGGGTGATATGGTACTACGAGGTCCCTAAGATAAGATGGGACCTGATTATTCAAAAGCTTATAAGTAAGAAGAAGAATTTTAAATTCTATTCTAGAATTAACAGGAAGCCAATGAAGAGAGGCCAATATGGGTGAGATATGCTCTCTCCTTCTAGTCCCTGTCAGTACTCTAGCTGCAGCATTTTGAATTAACTGAAGGCTTTTCAGAGAACTTTTAGGACAACCTGATAATAATGAATTACAATAGTCCAGCCTAGAGGAAATAAATGCATGAATTAGTTTTTCAGCATCACTCTGAGACAAGACCTTTCTAATTTTAGAGATATTGCGCAAATGCAAAAAAGCAGTCCTACATATTTGTTTAATATGTGCATTGAATGACATATCCTGATCAAAAATGACTCCAAGATTTCTCACAGTATTACTAGAGGTCAGGGTAATGCCATCCAGAGTAAGGATCTGGTTAGACACCATATTTCTAAGATTTGTGGGGCCAAGTACAATAACTTCAGTTTTATCTGAGGGGGGGTCGTTTTGACCGTTGGGGTTTTACATAATTATTGTATGGCCTTGCCTTACAATATAAAGCGCCTTGGGGCAACTGTTTGTTGTGATTTGGCGCTATATAAAAAAATTGATTGATTGATTGATTGATCTGAGTTTAAAAGCAGGAAATTAGAGGTCATCCATGTCTTTATGTCTGTAAGACAATCCTGCAGTTTAGCTAATTGGTGTGTGTCCTCTGGCTTCATGGATAGATAAAGCTGGGTATCATCTGCGTAACAATGAAAATTTAAGAAATGCTTTCTAATAATACTGCCTAAGGGAAGCATGTATAAAGTGAATAAAATTGGACCTAGCACAGAACCTTGTGGAACTCCATAATTAACCTTAGTCTGTGAAAAAGATTCCCCATTTACATGAACAAATTGTAATCTATTAGATAAATATGATTCAAACCACCGCAGCGCAGTGCCTTTAATACCTATGGCATGCTCTAATCTCTGTAATAGTCAACAGTATCAAAAGCAGCACTGAGGTCTAACAGAACAAGCACAGAGATGAGTCCACTGTCTGAGGCCATAAGAAAATCATTTGTAACCTTCACTAATGCTGTTTCTGTACTATGATGAATTCTGAAACCTGACTGAAACTCTTCAAATAGACCATTCCTCTGCAGATGATCAGTTAGCTGTTTTACAACTACCCTTTCAAGAATTTTTGAGAGAAAAGGAAGGTTGGAGATTGGCCTATAATTAGCTAAGATAGCTGGGTCAAGTGATGGCTTTTTAAGTAATGGTTTAATTACTGCCACCTTAAAAGCCTGTGGTACATAGCCAACTAATAAAGATAGATTGATCATATTTAAGATCGAAGCATTAATTAATGGTAGGGCTTCCTTGAGCAGCCTGGTAGGAATGGGGTCTAATAGACATGTTGATGGTTTGGAGGAAGTAACTAATGAAAATAACTCAGACAGAACAATCGGAGAGAAAGAGTCCAACCAAATACCAGCATTACTGAAAGCAGCCAAAGATAATGATATGTCTTTGGGATGGTTATGAGTAATTTTTTCTCTAATAGTTAAAATTTTATTAGCAAAGAAAGTCATGAAGTCATTACTAGTTAAAGTTAAAGGAATACTCAGCTCAATAGGGCTCTGACTCTTTGTCAGCCTGGCTACAGTGCTGAAAAGAAACCTGGGGTTGTTCTTATTTTCTTCCATTAGTGATGAGTAGTAAGATGTCCTAGCTTTACAGACGGCTTTTTTATAGAGCAACAGACTCTTTTTCCAGGCTAAGTGAAGATCTTCTAAATTAGTGAGACGCCATTTCCTCTCCAACTTACAGGTTATCTGCTTTAAGCTGCGAGTTTGTGAGTTATACCACGGAGTCAGGCACTTCTGATTTAAGGCTCTCTTTTTCAGAGGAGCTACAGCATCCAAAGTTGTTCTCAATGAGGATGTAAAACTATTGACGAGATAATCTATCTCAATCACAGAGTTTAGGTAGCTACTCTGCACTGTGTTGGTATATGGCATTGGAGAATATAACAAAGAAGGAATCATATCCTTAAACCTCGTTACAGCGCTTTCCGAAAGACTTCTACTGTAATGAAACTTATTCCCCACTGCTGGGTAGTACATTAAAGTAAATGTAAATCTTATTAAGAAATGATCAGACAGAAGGGGGTTTTCAGGGAATACTGTTAAGTCTTCAATTTCCATACCATAAGTCAAAACAAGATCTAAAGTATGATTAAAGTGGTGGGTGGACTCATTTACATTTTGAGCAAAGCCAACTGAGTCTAATAATAGATTAAATGCAGTGTTGAGGCTGTCATTCTCAGCATCTATGTGGATGTTAAAATCACCCACTATAATTATCTTATCTGAGCTAACCACTAAGTCAGACAAAAGGTCTGAAAATTCACAAAGAAACTCACAGTAACGACCAGGTGGACGATAGATAATAACAAATGAAACTGGTTTTTGAGACTTCCAGTTTGGATGGACAAGACTAAGAGTCAAGCTTTCAAATGAATTAAAGCTCTGTCTGGGTCTTTGATTAATAAATAAGCTGGAATGGAAGATTGCTGCTAATCCTCCTCCTCGATCCGTGCTTCGAGCATTCTGACAGTTAGTGTGACTCGGGGGTGTTGACTCATTTAAACTAACATATTCATCCTGCTGTAACCAGGTTTCTGTAAGGCAGAATAAATCAATATGTTGATCAATTATTATATAATTTACTAACAGGGACTTAGAAGAGAGAGACCTAATGTTTAATAGACCACATTTAACTGTTTTAGTCTGTGGTGCAGTTGAAGGTGCTATATTATTTTTTCTTTTTTAATTTTTATGCTTAAATAGATTTTTGCTGGTTATTGGTGGTCTGGGAGCAGGCACCGTCTCTACGGGGATGGGGTAATGAGGGGATGGCAGGGGGAGAGAAGCTGCAGAGAGGTGTGTAAGACTACAACTCTGCTTCCTGGTCCCAACCCTGGATAGTCACGGTTTGGAGGATTTAAGAAAATTGGCCAGATTTCTAGAAATGAGAGCTGCTCCATCCAAAGTGGGATGGATGCCGTCTCTCCTAACAAGACCAGGTTTTCCCCAGAAGCTTTGCCAATTATCTATGAAGCCCACCTCATTTTTTGGACACCACTCAGACAGCCAGCAATTCAGGGATAACATGCGGCTAAACATGTCACTCCCGGTCCGATTGGGGAGGGGCCCAGAGAAAACTACAGAGTCCGACATTGTTTTTGCAAAGTTACACACCGATTCAATGTTAATTTTAGTGACCTCCGATTGGCGTAACCGGGTGTCATTACTGCCATCGTGAATTTGTTGTTGGCAGTTTCCTCCCTTGCGAGGATAGTGGGAAGGCCTTTTTTTTTTTTTTAGTTTATTTTCTACAAGCCCTCTGGTGGCTGAAACGTCCGATGCGGGATGCACAAGACCTGTTACACTTGGGGCAAATGAACACTTGAGTAGGCTGGGCTTGTGCTGCTGCCCACTCTTTTTGTCTTTGACGCTTCTGGCGTGAGGCCTCACTTCTTTCTGCGTCAAACTTCAGGCTGGCGGATTTGATGCTGGAACGCCAGCTGAGTCTATCTGTAGCTAGATGCTGCCATGACTGATGCTGAATGCCTGCAAGGGAGAGCAGTTTCTTCAGCTGTTCCTTATAGCGGTTTTTGGGGCCGCTTTGTTTTGTCTCCCTTCCTTGAGCTCGCCAAAGAGAATTAATTTCCGCATGCGCATCCATCCTGGCTACGTGACCTGCCCAACGAAGCTGTTGTTTGAGTATAATAGACTCCATGCTGGGCAATTTGGCTCTGGTAAGGATGTCCTCATTTGAGACGTAGTCCTACCACTTGATCCCGAAGATGTTTCGGAGACAGCGCTGATGAAAGTGTTCCAGTAATCTGATCTGCTGGCGATACAGAACCCAGGTTTCAGCTCCATGCAGGAGGGTAGGGACCACAATGGCTCTGTAGACCTGCACTTTTGTGGAAAGGCGCAGTGCATGATTCTGCCAGAGTCGACCAAAAGAATTGCTGGCCATCGTGAATTACAATCTTACCGAATTTACGCTTAGCCTTAGCCAGCAGTTTCAAATTTCCTTCGATGTCGCCTGCTCTGGCCCCCGGAAGACAATTGACTATGGTTGCTGGTGTCGCTAACTTCACATTTCTCAAAACAGAGTCGCCAATAACCAGAGTTTGTTCCTTGGCGGGTATGTTGCCGAGTGGGGAAAAACGGTTAGAGATGTGAACGGGTTGGCGGTGTACACGGGGCTTGTTTTTAGGGCTACGCTTCCTCCTCACAGTCACCCAGTTGGCCTGCTTTCCCAGCTGCTCGGGATCTGCTTGGGGACAGCTAATGGCGGCTAAGCTACCTTGGTCCGCACTGACTACAGGGGCCTGGCTAGCTGTAGAATTTTTCACGGTGCGGAGCCGCGTCTCCAATTCGCCCAGCCTGGCCTCCAAAGCTACGAATAAGCTACACTTATTACAAGTACCATTACTGCTAAAGGAGGCCGAGGAATAACTAAACATTTCACACCCAGAGCAGAAAAGTACGGGAGAGACAGGAGAAGCCGCCATGCTAAACCGGCTAAGAGCTAGTAGCGGCACTAAGCTAACGGATTCCTAAAAACACACAAAGTGAATAATGTGTAAATAATTTAGAGGTGATTCAGCAGAAGGAGTGCTTTAGTTAAGGCACGTGAAGATTACACTGTGAAACAAATCGTTATCTAGATAACTAGATCAATCTAACTACGCAGATTAAACAGCTAACAGATACAGAAAAACACCGCTGTGCTCCGGAACAGGAAGTGATACAATACCGCAGTGAGAGCCAACCACCAGATTGTAACAAAACTATTCCTAGATCCCTTTTCAGTGTCCTATGATTATTATCAGTATGAACCTCCACAGTTCATCAATAAATAAATCAATAAGTTATCAGTAACAGCAGGTGGTATCTTTAAAAAATTAGACATTTTTGAATATGAACATTCAGAAATGATTTAAAAACTTTTCCAGTTATTTACTCTCTGAGCTTTAGATCTTGATCATGTCCCTCCCCCAGTATGAAATTTGGGGGATATATCAGTGTGTCTGTCCGTCTGTTTTTGCTTGTTAGTGTGATATTTCAAGAACCAGTTGACCAGTTTCATTCTTATTTATCATAAGCGTGTGCTTGAATGACTGGTTAGTGGGGACCGGGGGGGATATGTCATCTCCCGATGACTCCTGTTTCATTCAGTAAAATGTTTGAACCCTCCTGTTCTGTGCACCAACAGCATTTCCTGTATATTCTTTTTGTGAATTGTTTTGTAATTTGTGTCTGTATCATGACCCAAGCAGAGGGTCACCCCTTTGAGTCTGGTCTGCTTTAGGTTTCTTCCTCAGAGGGAGTTTTTCTTACCACTGTTGCTCTGGGGGTTGGTAAAGTTAAACTTTACTTGTGTGAAGCACCTTGAGGTAACTCTGTTGTGATTTGGTGCTATATGAATTAAAATAAATTGAAATTGAAACACATGGTGGAAATCTGTATAAGATCAAGTAAAGCATGAATCAAAGACCTGCCGTTCTGTGAATTTCTTAAAGCCAGACGAGCTCACACAGACCCTGGGTTCAACACTGAGGGACAAAGGAAAGAGCAGGAGGATATGATGGACTCAGGGGCTCCGCTCAGATGTCCTGTCTGTCTGAGCTCTGTCTCGGACTATAAATTACCACTGAACACGAAGCCCTGCACCGATCCTCCCCCTGATTAAGGCCCTTCTGTAAAGGTTCACAGCGGTAAACACAGGTTTACTTTAGAACTTTGCACAGTGCATGAGAGCAGGTCATCATACACTCTTCAGCTATCCTGACCAACAGCACATGATCACTTTGAAATTTTCTACAAACCAACAATGGGCCACACATTTCCCCTGTCTGGGCATGTTATAAAAAGTTTATTCATCTTTGCCTGCTGGTTAGCAAATCAAGAGAAAAACAAATCAGACAGCACAGCACAAGCATCTTCAGACAGCACAAAATCCCAGTTTACTTTAAACCGGTTAACACCTTGAGACAGAAATTAGTTCACCCTAAGGACAGGATCCCTAGTTACAAACAGAGCAATGTAGTGTATTCTATCAGATGTCAGGAAAACTGTAATGAACACTACATAGGTGAAATGAAGCAACCTTTACACAAAAGGCTATACCAGCACCGCAGAGAGGGCGCCAGTGGACCTCAGGCTGCAGTTCATCTCCACCTTAAAGACACTAACCACACGTTTGAGGACAAGGAAGTTAAAATATTAGCCAGAGAGAAGAAATGGTTTGAGAGAGGTGTCAAGGAGGCATTCTTTGTGAAACGTTTGAAACCCAGCCTTAACCGGGGAGGGGGTCTGAGACACACTTTATCCCCTGTTTACAATGGGGTACTCAGGTCAAAGCAGTTTCAGTCTTTTGTTCATGGTAATGAGTCATTCACGTCATCAGGAGAGTCATCAGAAAGGCATCCATCCCATCATTAGAGGGACAACTGTCCTGTCTTTAGGTGTGCTAACTAGAGCACAATAGTTGCTAATTAGAGCTATTGTTTAGTCACTAGCCTATAGCAGTCTGCTTCTCAGTAGGAGGGGTCTGGTTAGGTTTAAAACTCCAGCTTTTGTTGGCTTCTGTTTTATTCTTCTCTACAAGAGTCAGACAGAAGTCAGACTTCCAAAGCAAGAATTTTAGCTGAGGAAGCTTCTGTGATTTGAAGTGAAACGTCCTCACATCAATCAACCCAGTCCAGTCGAAGATTCAAGCTTCTCTACTATGGAAACCACCTGGACAACTGAGAGCCTACACAGAAATCAAACTAAATTTTTTTGAATTCCTGTCCCTTGGTACTGAAAATTGTCCATCAAAAATTTGACAAACTGCTGCTAATTTGGCAGTAAAATAACAAATAAGATCCTGTGAAACAGTTGAGGTCATAGGCTGCATGTGCTTCGTCAGACTTTTCTTTTGTGTCTTCCAGGGAGTGACGGTGGTACCAAGGCCTTGTCCCAAGGACCGCAGTCCCACCTGGACGGGGGTTGGGCTAGTCAATGTCCCAGAAGGTGCATTCCTGGAGTTCTCTGTTCACAACATCCCCCATTCCATGGAGTATGATGTTCTTATTCGCTATGAGCCTCAGGTACACGGTGAAGGCCCCTCCCCCAAGACAAAGACAAACATATGATTGGAAGTTGCTGTCACCTTAGCATGAATGACAGATTTTTTTGTTTTTATGCACACACTGAGACTTAAGAGATAAATGCTAAATGCAGCTGGGCTTGACTCTTTTTCTGCAGCTGCCTGACCAGTGGGAGGAGGTTCTGATGACAGTGATCAGACCTGGACCAATTACAGCAGATAGCCGTTGTGTGAACACAGTCCCTGATGATGACAATCAAATGATGCCACTACACCCAGGATTACGGTAACATTCCCCACCTCCATGTTTGTCCTGTATGAAGAAACAGCGACAGTGAGCCTTCTACATCTAATGATGTTCCTGTTTGCAGTTATGTGGTTGTTCCACGGCCTGTGTGCCTAGAATCTGGGCTGAACTACACCATTCGCCTCAGTCTGCCGCTGTACTCGGCGCTAAGTGATGTCCAGTCTCCGCACATGCTCATTGACTCGGTGAGACATCACGTCAAACACAAGCTTTTCAGTGCCTTTTGACAGCTGCTGTCCGCTCAGGCTCAGGCAGAGCGTGAACCACGCCACCATGTGTTCATGGCTCAAGAGTAAACCAATGTCTAGTATTAGGTCATCCTCGCCCCCCCAGGTTTCCACTGTAGCCAGGCTTTAGCAGGTCACATCATGCTGTCCTCTGGAGGTTCTGGTGTTCCTGCACACTGGTCAGTTCACTGCAACCTCAATGGAACATGGGTCATTTGGTCATTAATGTGGCTGAAACCACACCGACACTATTCGTGTCCCAAAAGGAGCACACAGTGGCTTGCTAAAGTATTCAGCCCCTCTGTATTCTGCGTCTTTTAATTTGTTTATGGCGTTTCGAATACAAAACATAAATCAGGCTTCTCAATATAAAACATTTCTAAAATTATCTTCCTTAGACTCAAACTGAAAACAAAAATCTACAACTTGATATAAATTAATTAAAAGTATAAAAGCCAAGATGATGGTTGCATAAGTAATCAGCCCCTTTGGTATAAAACCTGTAAATAATCAGTTTTCTTGCCAGTTTTCTTCAGACAAGTCAGGGGATGGATACATGAACATTTAGTCACTGAATATGTCTTGAACTTTATTTACATCAGTTATGTAGAAACACAGGCAGAACGGGGGCTTAGTGGTTAGCAATGTTGCCTCACAGCGAGAAGGTCATGGGTTCAATTCCCGTGGCCTTTCTGTGTGGAGTTTGCATGTTCTCCCCGTGTTTGTGTGGGTTTCCTCCGGGTGCTCCGGTTTCCTCCCACATCCAAAGACGTGTGGGTTAGGTGGATTGGAATCTTTAAAATTGTCCTTAGGTGTGCGTGTGGGTGTGTCTGTTTGTTTGTCTGTTTGTGGCCCTGCGACAGACTGGCATCCTGTCCTGGGTGTACCCCGCCTCACGCCCTATGACTGCTGGGATAGGCTCCAGCCCCCTGTGACCCTTAATTGGACTGAGCGGTAGAAGATGGATGGATGGATGTAGAAACACAAACAGTATGACACTCTGGTCAATCTGTGTGGAGGTGACAGTTCTCAAAAACTGAAGGAGAAGAGTGAGGAAAGCCACCAAGACACCCAGACAACCCAGAAAACATTTTAGGCTTCTGTGGCTGTGATTGGAGACATTGTGCACAGTGTGTGTTTTGCATTTTGTATCTCCAGTTATACAGCTTCATGATGAAGTGGGACGTACATATCAGATGTACCTTCTGGCTAATTGTAGGTGAACCTTCAGCTCTTCTTTTTAATAAAACCCTCCTCTGCTCCACTTCATCATGAAGCTGTATAACTGGAGATACAAAATGCAAAACACACACTGTGCACAATGTCTCCAATCACAGCCACAGAAGCCTGGAACTTCTTCTGGGTTGTCTGGGTGTCTTGGTGGCTTTCCTCACTCTTCTTCAGTTTTTGAGAGCTGCCTACTCCACACAGATTTACCACAGAGTGTCATACTGTTTGTATTTCTACATAACTGATGTAAATAAAGTTCAAGACATATTCAGTGGCTTGTTAACTTCAGGAGCCCTCCAGGGCCCTGAGGTGAGCAAGGAAGATAGTGGCTGATCCCTCTCACCCAAGACTAGGGATGGGTATCGAGAACTGGTTCCATTCGGGTATCGTTAAGAAATGATTCGATCCACTGACATCAATAACCTTTTTGCTTAACGATTCCCTTATTGGTCCTTTAGAGCGGTCGTTGTTTTTGGGGGTGTTTGCAGGAAAATGATCATTTCTCTACATTGATTACAGACCCTGCAGCAGGTCTGTAATCAACTTTTCTGCGGTGCGGCTTTGCTTTGAACCTTGAACCAATCAAAGCAGTGATTTTCAGATTGAAGTAGTGCTTTGATTTGCTGCTTCATTGATTCATTGTTTTATTTCACTTTATCTTAATTTTTCCCCGCTAAAACCCTAAAGAACATATGTCTGTGAGTAATATTTACCTTTTTTATATTAAACCGACCTGTTGTGTTCTTCTGAAACAGTTGATAGATGTATTTTATAACTTAAAAACGGGACTGATGCTAACGCATTAGCATGTCTATGGCATTTTCAATGTTAAAGTTAGCGTTAAGCTGCTCGCGTTTCAGCACGTTTGTATGCATTTGTTTTCTGTATAATAATTAATGGCTCAGCGTTTGTTGTTGTAAAAGAGTCAAATTGTATGTTTTTATTTTTATTCAATATTAATAATAATAGCAACAACAGTAATAGTAATAATAACTCATAATAACTAGTAATGCTACAATACAATTTTAGAGAAAGAGACAAAAAGAACCTGATGAAACAAAACGCAACAGAAAATATAAAACCAACTAACAATGAACATAAATAAATACATGTAGAAACTAGAAGCACTTGGAGAGCGCAAACCTCCGCCAAGGCCATAGGGTCACTGACATCAAATGGAATACCCTTTGGCAAAGAGAGTTATTCCACGTCGTTTCACACATCTACCATCATGTTTCAGATTCAGTGGTTAACCCTCTGGGGTCTGAGGGCATTTTTTGGACAGTTCACTCGCCTGGCATAAATGTTTTATTATTGCCGTTAACAGCTCTCCCTGCATCCCACAATCAAGTTTTATGTCTCTGTTTTTTTCAGGACAACCTGTACTTTCAAAATATATATGCTATAGCTGTGTTTTATAAGTGTAATAAAGGTTTACAATCAGAAATAACAAAGGAAAAAGTAAAGCAGAAAATAATTTTCCACACACATTTATTCATTGTGTCACGTGAGGTGAATCTGGCCTGCGATTGGATTTTGGAAAACCCCAATTCTGATTGGACACTCACATTGCTCACGTCATCACACAGCTTCTATGAGGAGTACAAAGATGGTGGATGGTGGCTCGAACGTCTGCGGAGTTAACTTTTTAGCAAAAAAAAAGTAAGTTTCTATCTCATATCATTACAAAGTTATTTATAATTTAGTAAAGTTTGGTCTCAGCCGTTGTATATGACGGCGTCGGCCCCAGAGGGTTTTAAACCCTTAGATCTTCAGCAAATGTATTTATAAAGAGAAACTGCATGAGCTACACAAGTTTTTTTCTAATAACAGTTTATTCAGTGAGGAGAAACAAATGCTAAATTATTGTTGTGTTGTAACTTAGCCTTTGTGTTCAGCCTTTGTGACCCGTCTTCATGAAGTTAGATGCAAAAATGTTGAAATTGGCCCTATCCGGCAATGACAAAGAATCCTTAAAAAATTACTGGATCTGGATCGTGTTCTGGATCATTACCAAAATTTAATAACTTCTAAGTTAGACCAAGATACACCCCTGGTAAAAATTTTTAGTGAAATCCATTGAGGAGTTTTTGAGTAATCCTGCTAACAAACCAACCAACAAACAAACAAACGGACATGACCGAAAACATAACCTCCTAACCTCCTCCTAATAAATAAATGTTTCCTGTGAACACCTGGTGACTCTTACTCCTCTACTTCATCTCTGTCTTATTTAAGTTTAATGACAGTTTGTTTCGGTCAAACCATATTTTCAGTTTGTTAATTTCTTCAGTGATTTCCTCCAGAACTTTCTGCCAAACTAGAAAACTGCTGCATCCTAGTAAGAGCAGAATACTACTGGAATGAATCTGAATAAGGAAAGTTGTTTTTTCTCACTAAATGGATGCTGCACTCACTGCAGTTTATTGTCTGGAATAGTCCCAGATTGCATTTCAGAGCTTCTAGAATTCAAACATTTCCGTGCAGGTGGTGTTGGGGGGTAATTTTGGGTTTCAGCTTTTTTTGTTTTTCACCACTTTCATCCCTGAATATGTGAAATCGTGAGTCACTTTTGTGCAGATTAAAGTCACTAACTGGGACTCCTGTCTTGTTGTGAGAAAGAAACGAGAATCGTCCTCCGTTCTGTTCACACAGCTCCAAACGCTGCGCGGCTCTCTGACAAGTCACGTTAGAACGATAGAATCCAGTTGGAATTAATAACTTCAAAGAGAAACACTTTAAATCAAATGACACCTCTTTCCAAATGTTGTAATACAAACAAACTGCAGTCGATCAAAATATTTTTTTCCTCCCAAAATGAGATGTCCTGTGCTGTCGTGCAGCAACCGGCTGAGCTCAGCTCAGAGGTACAGAGAGACATTCATGCCAAAATGTCTGAAAGGAAATGCTTTTGACAAAAACTACAGATTTTATTTATTTTTATTTATGTCCAGAGATCAAGGATCCAGTGACCAATTTAAAATGTTGTTGACATAGAAAACCTGTAAAGCCTAATTTTAGTACACAGAAAATTCACAAGAGGTATCGATAAGGGAATCAATAAGGAATCGGATCGATAAGCAGAATCGATAATGGCATCGATATTGATAAAATCTTATCAGTACCCATCCCTACCCAGGACACAATCTTTTTGTCACCCTCCCCTCAGGGAGATGGCTGAGGTTCATCAGGACTAAAACCTCAACTTACAACCCCAATTCCAATGAAGTTGGGACGTTGTGTAAAATGTAAATAAACAGAATCCAATGATTTTCAAATCCTCTTCAACCTATATTCAACTGAATCCACCACAAAGACAAGATATTTAATGTTCAAACTGATAAACTTTATTGTTTTTGTGTAAATATTTGCTCATTTTGCAACAGGTTTCCAAAAAGCTGGGACAGTGGTATGTTTACCACTGTGTTACATCACCTTTCCTTCTAACAACACTCATTACGTGCCAGCAGCTGCACGATGTACATTGTGCAGCTGCTGGCAGTGTGTTCCCGCTTGCACAAACTGTCACACCGGCATCGTGCACGCCTGCCGGTTGGCACGATGTTTCGTGGTTCGATCATTCGACCTGTTTCGCCGAGTCGTCCTGAGTTGTACTTTATTCGCAGTATGTGTGAAGGAGCCCTAAGACACAACTGAAGACATGCACTGTGTTTATCCAGTTTAAAATCACTGTCGGATTTGACATCACCATTTTTAACTCTGGGTTTTAGTTGTAGTTACCAGACTTTGGAATGAGCGCAATCTTTTAAAACACATTTTTATTCCTTGGCTTTGAACTCAGAATGACAGTGGTGTGTTCTTGTGCAACGTGTCTCTTTCTGTTTCTTTTGTTTGTATTTATTGGTCTTTTATTGCTTTGTCTATTTGCTGGACAGCACTGCAGCTTTTCAATGCTCTTTAAATAAAACTGGATTGGTTCATGCAGTGAAGTCAAAGTTGTAAGTTGCTTTGTATAAAAGCATCTCCCAAGTTCACATACAAAAATGTCTTTCTGAAAATCTATTTCTGTAATTAAGAATTTGTGTTTCTCCTTAGATCGTGCTGATGCCTCACTCTAACAATCTGGAGATCTTTGCTGGATCAGACGGTGGAGGCTCCAGCAGAAATGGTGCCTGGGAAACTTTCCAGCGTTATCGGTGCTTGGAAAACAGCCAGAGTGTCATCAAGATGCCGATGACTGACATCTGTCAAAACTTCATTTTCAGTATCTCTGCCTTGCTGCATCAAGGAGCCAAAGGTACAGTTTGTCTGCTGAAAAACTCCCATAGAGTCATGTCTGTCCAAACAACTTGCTCTGATCCTTCTTACTTTGCAGACACTCCACATTTGTCTCTTTTTAGGCACCTGTGTGGAACCTTGGGATGATTTTTGATCCCATGTTGTCCTTTGACTTATACATTAGAGATATTACAAGGACTGCTTTCTTCCACCTGCGAAATATAGCAAAGATTTGTCCCATCCTGTCTACGGCTGATGGAGAGACTCCGATCTATGAATTTGTCTCTTCTAGACTGGATTATTGCAGTGTCCTGTTGTCTGGCATTCCACAGTCCAGCATTAGGGCTCTCCAGTTGGTTCAAAATGCTGCCATCAGAATTTTGACAGGAAGCAGAAAGTTCAACCACATTACACCCATTTTGGCGTTTCTTCATTGGCTTCCTGTCCCTGTGAGGTCTGATTTTTAAGGTTATTTTATACTAACCTATAAACATATTCATGGGCTATAGCTGACCTGTTAAACCCTACGTACCGGCCCGGGCTCTGTGTTCTCAAGGTGCAGGACTACTTTGTGTCACTAAGGTCAATAAAAACTCTGTGGGCCACAGAGGCTTCTGTTGTCATGCACATATTTTTTGGAATGACCTCCCTGCAGAGATAAAATAGTCAGATTCTGTAGAGACATTCAAGTCCAGACTAAAGGCGCATCTATTCTCCCACTCATGTGACTAGCATACTGATGTAGTATCGAACTATGCTTCTTCTTCTTTTAATTCATATTACAACCCCAATTCCAATGAAGTTGGGACGTTGTGTAAAATATAAATAAAAACAGAATCCAATGATTTTCAAATCCTCTTCAACCTATATTCAATTTGAAATGGATGCCTGCAACATGTTTCTAAAAAGCTGGGACAGTGGTATGTTTCCCACTGTGTTACATCATCTTTCCTTCTAACAACACTCAGTAAGCATTTGGGAACTGAGGACACTAATTGTTGAAGCTTTGTAGGTGGAATTCTTTCCCATTCTTGCTTGATGTACGACTTCAGTTGTTCAACAGTCCGGGGTCTCCGTTGCCGTATTTTGCGCTTCATAATGCACCACACATTTTCAATGGGCGACAGGTCTGGACTGCAGGCAGGCCAGTCTAGTACCCGCACTCTTTTACTACAAAGCCACGCTGTTGTAACACGAGCAGAATGTGTCTTGGCATTGTCTTGCTGAAATAAGCAGGGACGTCCCTGAAAAAGACGTTGCTTGGATGGCAGCATGTGTTGCTCCAAAACCTGGATGTACCTTTCAGCATTGATGGTGCCATCACAGATGTGTAAGTTGTCCATGCCATGGGCACTAACACACCCCCATACCATCACAGATGTGTAAGTTGTCCATGCCATGGGCACTAACACACCCCCATACCATCACAGATGCTGGCTTTTGAACTTTGCCCTGGTAACAATCTGGATGGTCTTTTTCTTCTTTTGTCCGGAGGACACAATGTCCATGATTTCCAAAAACAATTTGAAATGTGGACTTATCAGACCACAGCACACTTTTCCACTTTGTGTCTGTCCATTTCAAATGAGCTCGGGCCCAGAGAAGGCGGCAGCGTTTCTGGATGTTGTTGATGTTTGGCTTTCACTTTGCATGGTAGAGTTTTAACTTGCACTTGTAGATGTAGCGACGAACTGTGTGAACTGACAATGGTTTTCTGAAGTGTTCCTGAGCCCACGCAGTAAGATCCTTTACACAATGATGTCAGTTTTTATTGAAGTGCCGCCTGAGGGATCGAAGGTCACGGGCATTTACTGTTGGTTTTCGGCCTTGCTGCTTACGTGTAGAAAGTTCTCCAGATTCTCTGAATCTTCTGATTATATTATGGACTGTAGATGATGGAATTCCTAAATTCCTTGCAATTGAACAATGAGAAATATTGTTCTTAAACTGCTGGACTATTTTTTCACGCAGTTGTTCACAAAGTGGTGATCCTCACCACATCTTTGCTTGTGTACAGCTGAGCCTTTTGGGGATGCTCCTTTTATACCCAATCATGACACTCACCAGGCCTCTACTGGTGGTTGGCTCTCACTGCGGTATTGTATCACTTCCTGTTCCGGAGCACAGCGGTGTTTTTCTGTATCTGTTAGCTGTTTAATCTGCGCAGTTAGATTGATCTAGTTATCTAGATTACGATTTGTTTCCCAGTGTAATCTTTACGTGCCTTAACTAAAGCACTCCTTCTGCTGAATCACCTCTAAATTATTTACACATTATTCACTTTGCGTGTTTTTAGGAATCTGCTAGCTTAGCGTAGCTACTAGCTCTTAGCCGATTTAGCATGGCGGCTTCTCCTGTCTCTCCCGCACTTTTCTGCTCTGGGTGTGAAATGTTTAGTTATTCCTCGGCCTCCTTTAGCAGTAACGGTACTTGTAATAAGTGTAGCTTATTCGTAGCTTTGGAGGCCAGGCTGGGCGAATTGGAGACTCGGCTCCGCACCGTGGAAAATTCTACAGCTAGCCAGGCCCCTGTAGTCGGTGCGGACCAAGGTAGCTTAGCCGCCGTTAGTTACCCCCTGGCAGATCCCGAGCAGCCGGGAAAGCAGGCCGACTGGGTGACTGTGAGGAGGAAGCGTAGCCCTAAACAGAAGCCCCGTGTACACCGCCAACCCGTTCACATTTCTAACCGTTTTTCCCCACTCGGCGACACACCCGCCGAGGATCAAACTCTGGTTATTGGCGACTCTGTTTTGCGAAATGTGAAGTTAGCGACACCAGCAACCATAGTCAATTGTCTTCCGGGGGCCAGAGCAGGCGACATCGAAGGAAATTTGAAACTGCTGGCTAAGGCTAAGCGTAAATTTGGTAAGATTGTAATTCACGTCGGCAGTAATGACACCCGGTTATGCCAATCGGAGGTCACTAAAATTAACATTAAATCAGTGTGTAACTTTGCAAAAACAATGTCGGACTCTGTAGTTTTCTCTGGGCCCCTCCCCAATCAGACCGGGAGTGACATGTTTAGCCGCATGTTCTCCTTGAATTGCTGGCTGTCTGAGTGGTGTCCAAAAAATGAGGTGGGCTTCATAGATAATTGGCAAAGCTTCTGGGGAAAACCTGGTCTTGTTAGGAGAGACGGCATCCATCCCACTTTGGATGGAGCAGCTGTCATTTCTATAAATCTGGCCAATTTTCTTAAATCCTCCAAACCGTGACTATCCAGGGTTGGGACCAGGAAGCAGAGTTGTAGTCTTACACACCTCTCTGCAGCTTCTCTCCCCCTGCCATCCCCTCATTACCCCATCCCCGTAGAGACGGTGCCTGCTCCCAGACTACCAATAACCAGCAAAAATCTATTTAAGCATAAAAATTCAAAAAGAAAAAATAATATAGTACCTTCAACTGCACCACAGACTAAAACAGTTAAATGTGGTCTATTAAACATTAGGTCTCTCTCTTCTAAGTCCCTGTTGGTAAATTATTTAATAATTGATCAACATATTGATTTATTCTGCCTTACAGAAACCTGGTTACAGCAGGATGAATATGTTAGTTTAAATGAGTCAACACCCCCGAGTCACACTAACTGTCAGAATGCTCGTAGCACGGGCCGAGGAGGAGGATTAGCAGCAATCTTCCATTCCAGCTTATTAATTAATCAAAAACCCAGACAGAGCTTTAATTCATTTGAAAGCTTGACTCTTAGTCTTGTCCATCCAAATTGGAAGTCCCAAAAACCAGTTTTATTTGTTATTATCTATCGTCCACCTGGTCGTTACTGTGAGTTTCTCTGTGAATTTTCAGACCTTTTGTCTGACTTAGTGCTTAGCTCAGATAAGATAATTATAGCGGGCGATTTTAACATCCACACAGATGCTGAGAATGACAGCCTCAACACTGCATTTAATCTATTATTAGACTCTATTGGCTTTGCTCAAAAAGTAAATGAGTCCACCCACCACTTTAATCATATCTTAGATCTTGTTCTGACTTATGGTATGGAAATAGAAGACTTAACAGTATTCCCTGAAAACTCCCTTCTGTCTGATCATTTCTTAATAACATTTACATTTACTCTGATGGACTACCCAGCAGTGGGGAATAAGTTTCATTACACTAGAAGTCTTTCAGAAAGCGCTGTAACTAGGTTTAAGGATATGATTCCTTCTTTATGTTCTCTAATGCCATATACCAACACAGTGCAGAGTAGCTACCTAAACTCTGTAAGGGAGATAGAGTATCTCGTCAATAGTTTTACATCCTCATTGAAGACAACTTTGGATGCTGTAGCTCCTCTAAAAAAGAGAGCTTTAAATCAGAAGTGCCTGACTCGGTGGTATAACTCACAAACTCGTAGCTTAAAGCAGATAACCCATAAGTTGGAGAGGAAATGGCATCTCACTAATTTAGAAGATCTTCACTTAGCCTGGAAAAAGAGTCTGTTGCTCTATAAAAAAAGCCCTCCGTAAAGCTAGGACATCTTTCTACTCATCACTAATTGAAGAAAATAAGAACAACCCCAGGTTTCTTTTCAGCACTGTAGCCAGGCTGACAAAGAGTCAGAGCTCTATTGAGCTGAGTATTCCATTAACTTTAAGTAGTAATGACTTCATGACTTTCTTTGCTAACAAAATTTTAACTATTAGAGAAAAAATTACTCATAACCATCCCAAAGACGTATTGTTATCTTTGGCTGCTTTCAGTGATGCCGGTATTTGGTTAGACTCTTTCTCTCAGATTGTTCTGTCTGAGTTATTTTCATTAGTTACTTCATCCAAACCATCAACATGTTTATTAGACCCCATTCCTACCAGGCTGCTCAAGGAAGCCCTACCATTATTTAATGCTTCGATCTTAAATATGATCAATCTATCTTTATTAGTTGGCTATGTACCACAGGCTTTTAAGGTGGCAGTAATTAAAGCATTACTTAAAAAGCCATCACTTGACCCAGCTATCTTAGCTAATTATAGGCCAATCTCTAACCTTCCTTTTCTCTCAAAAATTCTTGAAAGGGTAGTTGTAAAACAGCTAACTGATCATCTGCAGAGGAATGGTCTATTTGAAGAGTTTCAGTCAGGTTTTAGAATTCATCATAGTACAGAAACAGCATTAGTGAAGGTTACCTATGATCTTCTTATGGCCTCGGACAGTGGACTCATCTCTGTGCTTGTTCTGTTAGACCTCAGTGCTGCTTTTGATACTGTTGACCATAAAATTTTATTACAGAGATTAGAGCATGCCATAGGTATTAAAGGCACTGTGCTGCGGTGGTTTGAATCATATTTGTCTAATAGATTACAATTTGTTCATGTAAATGGGGAATCTTCTTCACAGACTAAAGTTAATTATGGAGTTCCACAAGGTTCTGTGCTAGGACCAATTTTATTCACTTTATACATGCTTCCCTTAGGCAGTATTATTAGACGGTATTGCTTAAATTTTCATTGTTACGCAGATGATACCCAGCTTTATCTATCCATGAAGCCAGAGGACATACACCAATTAGCTAAACTGCAGGATTGTCTTACAGACATAAAGACATGGATGACCTCTAATTTCCTGCTTTTAAACTCAAATAAAACTGAAGTTATTGTACTTGGCCCCACAAATCTTAGAAACATGGTGTCTAACCAGATCCTTACTCTGGATGGCATTACCCTGACCTCTAGTAATACTGTGAGAAATCTTGGAGTCATTTTTGATCAGGATATGTCATTCAAAGCGCATATTAAACAAATATGTAGGACTGCTTTTTTGCATTTACGCAATATCTCTAAAATCAGAAAGGTCTTGTCTCAGAGTGATGCTGAAAAACTAATTCATGCATTTATTTCCTCTAGGCTGGACTATTGTAATTCATTATTATCAGGTTGTCCTAAAAGTTCCCTAAAAAGCCTTCAGTTAATTCAAAATGCTGCAGCTAGAGTACTGACGGGGACTAGAAGGAGAGAGCATATCTCACCCATATTGGCCTCTCTTCATTGGCTTCCTGTTAATTCTAGAATAGAATTTAAAATTCTTCTTCTTACTTATAAGGTTTTGAATAATCAGGTCCCATCTTATCTTAGGGACCTCGTAGTACCATATCACCCCAATAGAGCGCTTTGCTCTCAGACTGCAGGCTTACTTGTAGTTCCTAGGGTTTGTAAGAGTAGAATGGGAGACAGAGCCTTCAGCTTTCAGGCTCCTCTCCTGTGGAACCAGCTCCCAATTCAGATCAGGGAGACAGACACCCTCTCTACTTTTAAGATTAGGCTTAAAACTTTCCTTTTTGCTAAAGCTTATAGTTAGGGCTGGATCAGGTGACCCTGAACCATCCCTTAGTTATGCTGCTATAGACGTAGACTGCTGGGGGGTTCCCATGATGCACTGTTTCTTTCTCTTTTTGCTCTGTATGCACCACTCTGCATTTAATCATCAGTGATTGATCTCTGCTCTCTTCCACAGCATGTCTTTTTCCTGGTTCTCTCCCTCAGCCCCAACCAGTCCCAGCAGAAGACTGCCCCTCCCTGAGCCTGGTTCTGCTGGAGGTTTCTTCCTGTTAAAAGGGAGTTTTTCCTTCCCACTGTAGCCAAGTGCTTGCTCACAGGGGGTCGTTTTGACCGTTGGGGTTTTACATAATTATTGTATGGCCTTGCCTTACAATATAAAGCGCCTTGGGGCAACTGTTTGTTGTGATTTGGCGCTATATAAAAAAATTGATTGATTGACTCACAATTAGTGTCCTCAGTTCCCAAATGCTTATTGAGTGTTGTTAGAAGGAAAGGTCATGTAACACAGAGGTAAACATACCACTGTCCCAGCTTTTTAGAAACCTGTTGCAGGCATCCATTTCAAAATGAACAAATATTTGCACAAAAACAATAAAGTTTATCAGTTTGAACATTAAATATCTTGTCTTTGTGGTGTATTCAATTGAATATAGGTTGAAGAGGATTTGCAAATCATTGGATTCTGTTTTTATTTACATTTTACACAACGTCCCAACTTCATTGGAATTGGAGTTATATTAGCAACAGAACAGGTCTCAGCTTTGCTAGATCTAAGTTCTGGGTCTGTTAGTGAAGCTCAGTTCTAGCTGCCAGTGATCACCTTAGCATTCTCTCTGCTTCACTGTTGATTTAGTGCTGATGAATCGGGTGCAGTTATTCCCTGCAGACCGATTCTGCTTTTTTCTGTCTGTTCGAGGCACTGATGAGACCTTTAACACATTATGGTCCTGCATCCTGGAGTGCTGGACTGACCTCAGAAGTCCTACCTGTTCAAGACCAGGAGGCAGAGACTAAGCACCAGTATGGACTGCCTTTTATCTCAGTAACAGACTCTGTTGTCGTTGCTCTTCTGTTTTTTCCTAATCTTCTGTAAAAACCTTGTATAATGTTAGAATGGTCTACGCAGTAGGTCACCCCTCTGAGTCTGGTCTGCTTGAGGTTTCTTCCTCCTTCCTCCTTTTCCTAAATCCTATTACTTTACTCCTGTGCTGCATCAGAAAATTACAGCTAATTTTTCTGCTGGTAAAACATTAAATTGGTGGCATTTCATGGCAGGTGTAAACATGGGTCAAAGTTTTCCTTTTTGAAATGGATTTTGAACTTTGAAATGGGCTGTTTTGTCCCACAAAATCAAACATCATCCTGCTGATGGTCAGTGGTTTTTAGTCACTGTACAGTATAAATCATTATTATATGGCTACGACATTACACGCGCTGTGATTGGCTGATTTCCGGTCTGATATTTTCCCATATCAGATTGTTACCATGATAATTGGTCCTAATCGCATCGTATCACATTTGTTACAAACCAGAAAGCTAAAAACACGATTAGAAAAACCAAGTTGAACATGAACATACTCCATAAATATCTAAACAGCTTCGGAAAAAACACACAGACTGAAAGTTTGCCAGCTAACGACCGGACCACCTGTTAGCAATGATTCATGGAAGTGAAGCGAGCAGGTCTGACTACGAGGCCAAAACCGTCAGCAGCTTTCATATTCGGGTGATACCGTAAGTTTGTGTGTTTATCTACAGTGGCTTGTAAAAGTATTCAGCCCCTTGGTATTTCACGCATTTTCATTTGTTTATGGCATTTCAAATACAAAAAGTAAATCAAGAAGAGCTGAAAGTTCAGCTACAATTTGCCAGAAAGTGTATCTGAGATGCAAGCCTAGATTTGATTTCTTTTGGTGAATAAAAATCCTTCTCCGCTCTGTTCCACGATGAAGCTAAGAGTGCTGATGCAAAGTGCAAAACTTGCACGATGCACAATTTCTCCAGTCACAGCCATGTACTTTTTTGAAGTTGTAGGGGTCATCGATCTGAAATGCTGGATCCAAAACTCTAAAAATCACCTGAAGACATAAACATGACCAGAAAAGGCAAATTCATGTCTTTTAAATTGTTCGTGATGTTTTCATCTGTTTTCCACATGACAAAGAGTTGGTTTAACGCAGGATGATGACAGCTGTTGCCTCCTTCAGATAATAATATTAATCATTAATCACATTGATTATATATTAATTATATGAATATTGATTGTGTTATTTGTATTTATGGCATTTTTGCTTGTTTGGTGGTAATTTGAGAAAATATGACTTCTTCTTTCATCTGCTCCTGTTAGGTGGCACCACAGCAGATCAATGGTTTCCATCTCACCCTGTCCTCTGTATCTTCCTCTGTCTCACCAACCACCTGCATGTCCTCCCTCAGCACATTCATAAACCTCCTCTTTGTCCTCCCTCTTCTCCTCCTGCCTGGTGGCTCCATCCTCAGCATCCTTCTCCCTATATACCCTGGGTCCCTCTGACTTTGTCTCTAAACTGTCCCACCTGAGCTGTCTCTCTGATATGTTCATTCCTAATCCTGTCCTTGTCACTCCCAAAGAGAATCGTAACATCCTCAGCTCTGCCTCCTGTCTTTTTGTTAAAAATCAGCCGTATTATTTTGTCACTGTATATAGGCCTCCTGGCCCATACTCTGAACTCTTAGATGAATTTGGTGTGTTCATCTCTAACTTGTCAACTAATGCAGATAACATTGTGATTATTGGTGACTTTAACGTTCATATGAATCATACTTCTGATCTCCTCTGCAAGTCATTTATGGAAATTGTGGATGCATTAGGATTTCAGCAATGCATTCAGGATTCAATGCACATTAGTGGAAATACTGTTGTGTGTTGGGGGGGGCGTGGCTGGATGTTTTGGTGTTCTTTTCTTTTCTTTGCTCTCCAGGTGGCATGAGGGCTGATTTGTCTGTGAAGAAGGTGCTGGCTGAAGAGTCTTCACCCTCATCAACATCATGGAAAGCACCTGTGCTTGGTGCTCACGTGCAACCTGGACGACTTGCAGCTGAAGCAGATAATTGGATGGCGTTCTGCATTTAAGTCATGTGTGATTCAAGCAGAACTGCCGGGAACTCGACCTTGTGACGTTCGTTTGTGAGACGCTGAGGACCGCGCCTGGGTTTGACACATCGAGCCCGTGAAGCAGGGAGGGGTGAGGACACATGCTGTCAGCACACACGAAAGGTAATTAAGTGTTTAAGTACTTGTTGATAGTAACGTGGTGTTTTGTTACACAGTGTACTGGAATTGTAAAGAGAATTGCGTAGTTTGCTTCTCACTGCTGTGGCGTGAAGGATAAGTGATCCTCCACTTGTTGTGAGAGGCTGCTCATTTGCATAAAGTAAAAAAAAAAGGACACTGACCTGAGTGTGTTGCTGGCAGCGTGTGTTTATTGGAAGATATAGTTGTATCTGTTGATTTACCTCACCATCTCTTTGCTTCACAGAGAATCAGTTTGTCGTGTCCACCTGGGGGGTGTTTGGCGGTGGTAGGAAGTCCAGGAGCGCCGGCTTTAATCCTTGCGGGCGCTGGAGAGCGAGCCGCGGATCACTCCACCAGAGGGACGTTGTTTTTTTATGTTTTTACACTTTTAAACACAGGTGTATAATAAATAGTTTTTGTTTGGAACCGTTTTCTGGTTATTTTTAGCGCTGGGTCCTGTCTGACGCAGGTTCGCTCCTCAATCCGCGTCGACACATAACAAATACCCTGGATTTGGTTCTCACACGTGGTATTGGCGTCATAAATATTGACATCATGCCTCTTACATCAGTGGTGTCTGATCACTCACTTATTAAGTTTACAGTTTCACTGCCTTGTTTAGTGGAACAACAGCCTTATTTATCACTGTGGCTACACATTGTGAGGCATCATCAGCTACGACATTTTGTCCATGGGGCCCGTTTTTTTGTGCATGAACCTCCCAGAAATAGCCTTCAAAGGACCAACTTGCTTGCATAATTTGTTGGGCTCACCTGGTCTACCCAATACTCCATTCTGGAAAAAAGAATATGGAGCTGGTTTTGCAACATTAAGTTCACAAAAATTGCTGCAATGCCTAAATGTGGAATCAGACTTCTAAACCAAACAAGGAAAGTCAAAGAGGTTAGCAGTACCATTCTGCATCATATAACTAACCCCTGATTCTAATATTTCTTACTCATCAAGAAAAACCTCATATAGATGCCACTGAATGGGATTCATGCTCCATGTGTACAAGTTGGTGAGATTTGATTCTAATGGACAGTTTCATCCTAATGTCCCAGTGAAATTTATGTTCCCCAAAATGTAGAAATTTTAAAATGAGGTTGTAATATTCTATCTCTGAATAGATCTTCTTCTTTCTTGATTGCTACTATGACTTGGGATGAACTGAATCTTACAGCACTGGCGAAGAAACAGGGTTTTACCGCCAACTTAAGAAGACAGACAACAACCAGGATGCGGCTTCAGAATGTTTATCTGACAGAATTTTAACAGTGTAGTGGTGCTGAAGAAAATTATTTTTATTTCTTCTATTGTAAAAATCCAAAGAGACTATGTTTTTAAGTGCTACATTTAATACTAGGTCAGCTTCTGACACATTGAAATACATTCAGTGGAACTTGAAGTGGGATTTTTCATCTTACAGACAAAAACTCATCTACAGTTGTATGTAAAACTTTGGGCCCCCTGATGATTTCCATGATTTTTCTTTATAAATCATTGGTTGTTTGAATCAGCAGTTTCAGTTAAATATATCATATAGCAGACAAACACAGTGATATTTGAGAAGTGAAATGAAGTTTATAGGATTTACAGAAAGTGTGCAATAATTATTTAAACAAAATGAAGCAGGTGCATAAATTTGGGCAACAAAAAAAACCATCAATATTTAGTAGATCCTCCATTTGCAGAAATAACAGCCTCTAAATGCTTCCTATAGCTTCCAATGAGAGTCTGGATTCTGGTTGAAGGTATTTTGGACCATTCTTCTTCACAAAACATCTCAGGTTTGTTGGTTTCCGAGCATGGACAGCTCGCTTAAAATCACACCACAGATTTTCAATAATATTCAGGTCTGGGGACTGAGATGGCCATTCCAGAATGTTGTACTTGTTCCTCTGCATGAATGCCTTGATTGTGAGCAGTGTTCAGGGTCGTTGTCTTGTTGAAAGATCCAGCCCCGTAGCAACTTCAACTTTGTCACTGATTCATGAACATTGTTCTCAAGAATCTGCTGATATTGACTGGAATCCATATGACCCTCAACTTTAACAAGATTCCCAGTACCTGCACTGGCCACACAGCATGATGGAACCACCTCCAAATTTTACTGTAGGTAGCAAGTGTTTTTCTTGGAATGCTGTGTTCTTTTTCAGCCATGCATACTGCCCCTTGTTATGTCAATCAATCAATCAATCAATCAATTTTTTTTATATAGCGCCAAATCACAACAAACAGTTGCCCCAAGGCGCTTTATATTGTAAGGCAAGGCCATACAATAATTATGTAAAACCCCAACGGTCAAACGACCCCCTGTGAGCAAGCACTTGGCTACAGTGGGAAGGAAAAACTCCCTTTTAACAGGAAGAAACCTCCAGCAGAACCAGGCTCAGGGAGGGGCAGTCTTCTGCTGGGACTGGTTGGGGCTGAGGGAGAGAACCAGGAAAAAGACATGCTGTGGAGGGGAGCAGAGATCGATCACTAATGATTAAATGCAGAGTGGTGCATACAGAGCAAAAAGAAAAAGAAACAGTGCATCATGGGAACCCCCCAGCAGTCTACGTCTATAGCAGCATAACTAAGGGATGGTTCAGGGTCACCTGATCCAGCCCTAACTATAAGCTTTAGCAAAAAGGAAAGTTTTAAGCCTAATCTTAAAAGTAGAGAGGGTGTCTGTCTCCCTGATCTGAATTGGGAGCTGGTTCCACAGGAGAGGAGCCTGAAAGCTGAAGGCTCTGCCTCCCATTCTACTCTTACAAACCCTAGGAACTACAAGTAAGCCTGCAGTCTGAGAGCGAAGCGCTCTATTGGGGTAATATGGTACTACGAGGTCCCTAAGATAAGATGGGACCTGATTATTCAAAACCTTATAAGTAAGAAGAAGAATTTTAAATTCTATTCTAGAATTAACAGGAAGCCAATGAAGAGAGGCCAATATGGGTGAGATATGCTCTCTCCTTCTAGTCCCCGTCAGTACTCTAGCTGCAGCATTTTGAATTAACTGAAGGCTTTTTAGGGAACTTTTAGGACAACCTGATAATAATGAATTACAATAGTCCAGCCTAGAGGAAATAAATGCATGAATTAGTTTTTCAGCATCACTCTGAGACAAGACCTTTCTGATTTTAGAGATATTGCGTAAATGCAAAAAAGCAGTCCTACATATTTGTTTAATATGCACTTTGAATGACATATCCTGATCAAAAATGACTCCAAGATTTCTCACAGTATTACTAGAGGTCAGGGTAATGCCATCCAGAGTAAGGATCTGGTTAGACACCATGTTTCTAAGATTTGTGGGGCCAAGTACAATAACTTCAGTTTTATCTGAGTTTAAAAGCAGGAAATTAGAGGTCATCCATGTCTTTATGTCTGTAAGACAATCCTGCAGTTTAGCTAATTGGTGTGTGTCCTCTGGCTTCATGGATAGATAAAGCTGGGTATCATCTGCGTAACAATGAAAATTTAAGCAATACCGTCTAATAATACTGCCTAAGGGAAGCATGTATAAAGTGAATAAAATTGGTCCTAGCACAGAACCTTGTGGAACTCCATAATTAACTTTAGTCTGTGAAGAAGATTCCCCATTTACATGAACAAATTGTAATCTATTAGACAAATATGATTCAAACCACCGCAGCGCAGTGCCTTTAATACCTATGGCATGCTCTAATCTCTGTAATAAAATTTTATGGTCAACAGTATCAAAAGCAGCACTGAGATCTAACAGAACAAGCACAGAGATGAGTCCACTGTCCGAGGCCATAAGAAGATCATTTGTAACCTTCACTAATGCTGTTTCTGTACTATGATGAATTCTAAAACCTGACTGAAACTCTTCAAATAGACCATTCCTCTGCAGATGATCAGTTAGCTGTTTTACAACTACCCTTTCAAGAATTTTTGAGAGAAAAGGAAGGTTGGAGATTGGCCTATAATTAGCTAAGATAGCTGGGTCAAGTGATGTCCAAATAACTCAATTTTAGTTTCATCAATCTACAGCACCTTATTGTCCAAATGTGCTTTAGCATACCTCAAGCGACTCGTGTTTGTGGCGTGTAAGCAGAAAAGGCTTCCTCTGCATTACAGCATCATACAGCATCTCTTTGTCCAAAGTGCTCTGTATAGTTGAACGATGCACAGAGACACTATCTGCAGCAAGATCATGTTGTGGGTCTTTGGAGCAGGTCTGTGGGTTAACTGTGACTGTTCTCACCATCCTTCGTTTCAGCTTATCTGAGATTTTCTTGGCCTGTCACTTCAGGCCTTAACTAGTACTGTGCCTGTGGTCTTCCATTTCCTCACTATGTTCCTCACAGTGGAAACTGACAGTTGAAATCTCTGAGATAGCTTTTTGTATCCTTCCCCGAAACCATGATGTTGAACAATCTTTATTTTCAGGTCATTTGAGAGTTGTTTAGAGGCTCCCGTGTTGCCACTTATTAGAAGAGCTGCAAAGAGGGGAAACATTTGTAAATGGCCACCTTAAATACCCTTTCTCATCATTGGATTTCCCTGTGTATAGAGGTCATGGGTCAGTGAGCTTACCAAACCAATTTTGTGTTCTGATAATTAGTGCTGAATGTATTAAAATCAATAAAATGACATAGGTGCCTAAATTTATGCACCTGCCTAATTTTGTTTAAATAATTATTGCACACTTTCTGTAAATCCTATAAACTTCATTTCACTTCTCAAATATCACTGTGTTTGTCTGCTATATGATATATTTAACTGAAATTTCTGATCCAGACAACCAATGATTTATAAAGGAAAATCATGAAAATTATCAGGGGGGCCCAAACTTTTACATACAACTGTATCTGACTGTTCTTGGTTGTATTCAAGTTCAGATCCAGGACCGTCCTATGTATTTTTTTTTTTTTTTTTTTTGGGAGATTTGAGCATTCTGTGATCACTTACTGTTTCCCAAAATGTTTGTCTGAACTTGTCCTACAGAATGCTGTTTATTTTGTTTTATTATTTTATTGTTTCCATCTGGTTGTTTGTTTCTGACCAAACAGTGTCACTCAGCATGTTGCTTCTTCTCTCATTCATGTGGCATCCAGAACAAGTCGCAGGTTGATCGGGGTTGTAAGGCCTCTACTGGTGGTTGGCTCTCACTGCGGTATTGTATCACTTCCTGTTCCGGAGCACAGCGGTGTTTTTCTGTATCTGTTAGCTGTTTAATCTGCGCAGTTAGATTGATCTAGTTATCTAGATTACGATTTGTTTCCCAGTGTAATCTTTACGTGCCTTAACTAAAGCACTCCTTCTGCTGAATCACCTCTAAATTATTTACACATTATTCACTTTGCGTGTTTTTAGGAATCCGCTAGCTTAGCGTAGCTACTAGCTCTTAGCCGATTTAGCATGGCGGCTTCTCCTGTCTCTCCCGCACTTTTCTGCTCTGGGTGTGAAATGTTTAGTTATTCCTCGGCCTCCTTTAGCAGTAATGGTACTTGTAATAAGTGTAGCTTATTCGTAGCTTTGGAGGCCAGGCTGGGCGAATTGGAGACTCGGCTCCGCACCGTGGAAAATTCTACAGCTAGCCAGGCCCCTGTAGTCGGTGCGGACCAAGGTAGCTTAGCCGCCGTTAGTTCCCTCCTGGCAGATCCCGAGCAGCCGGGAAAGCAGGCTGACTGGGTGACTGTGAGGAGGAAGCGTAGCCCTAAACAGAAGCCCCGTGTACACCGCCAACCCGTTCACATCTCTAACCGTTTTTCCCCACTCGGCGACACACCCGCCGAGGATCAAACTCTGGTTATTGGCGACTCTGTTTTGAGAAATGTGAAGTTAGCGACACCAGCAACCATAGTCAATTGTCTTCCGGGGGCCAGAGCAGGCGACATTGAAGGAAATTTGAAACTGCTGGCTAAGGCTAAGCGTAAATTTGGTAAGATTGTAATTCACGTCGGCAGTAATGACACCCGGTTACGCCAATCGGAGGTCACTAAAATTAACATTAAATCGGTGTGTAACTTTGCAAAAACAATGTCGGACTCTGTAGTTTTCTCTGGGCCCCTCCCCAATCAGACCGGGAGTGACATGTTTAGCCGCATGTTCTCCTTGAATTGCTGGCTGTCTGAGTGGTGTCCAAAAAATGAGGTGGGCTTCATAGATAATTGGCAAAGCTTCTGGGGAAAACCTGGTCTTGTTAGGAGAGACGGCATCCATCCCACTTTGGATGGAGCAGCTCTCATTTCTAGAAATCTGGCTAATTTTCTTAAATCCTCCAAACCGTGACTATCCAGGGTTGGGACCAGGAAGCAGAGTTGTAGTCTTACACACCTCTCTGCAGCTTCTCTCCCCCTGCCATCCCCTCATTACCCCATCCCCGTAGAGACGGTGCCTGCTCCCAGACTACCAATAACCAGCAAAAGTCTATTTAAGCATAAAAATTCAAAAAGAAAAAATAATATAGCACCTTCAACTGCACCACAGATTAAAACAGTTAAATGTGGTCTATTAAACATTAGGTCTCTCTCTTCTAAGTCCCTGTTGGTAAATGATATAATAATTGATCAACATATTGATTTATTCTGCCTAACAGAAACCTGGTTACAGCAGGATGAATATGTTAGTTTAAATGAGTCAACACCCCCGAGTCACACTAACTGTCAGAATGCTCGTAGCACGGGCCGGGGCGGTGGATTAGCAGCAATCTTCCATTCCAGCTTATTAATTAATCAAAAACCCAGACAGAGCTTTAATTCATTTGAAAGCTTGTCTCTTAGTCTTGTCCATCCAAATTGGAAGTCCCAAAAACCAGTTTTATTTGTTATTATCTATCGTCCACCTGGTCGTTACTGTGAGTTTCTCTGTGAATTTTCAGACCTTTTGTCTGACTTAGTGCTTAGCTCAGATAAGATAATTATAGTGGGCGATTTTAACATCCACACAGATGCTGAGAATGACAGCCTCAACACTGCATTTAATCTATTATTAGACTCTATTGGCTTTGCTCAAAAAGTAAATGAGTCCACCCACCACTTTAATCATATCTTAGATCTTGTTCTGACTTATGGTATGGAAATAGAAGACTTAACAGTATTCCCTGAAAACTCCCTTCTGTCTGATCATTTTTTAATAACATTTACATTTACTCTGATGGACTACCCAGCAGTAGGGAATAAGTTTCATTACACTAGAAGTCTTTCAGAAAGCGCTGTAACTAGGTTTAAGGATATGATTCCTTCTTTATGTTCTCTAATGCCATATAACAACACAGTGCAGAGTAGCTACCTAAACTCTGTAAGGGAGATAGAGTATCTCGTCAATAGTTTTACATCCTCATTGAAGACAGCTTTGGATGCTGTAGCTCCTCTGAAAAAGAGAGCTTTAAATCAGAAGTGTCTGACTCCATGGTATAACTCTCAAACTCGTAGCTTAAAGCAGATAACCCGTAAGTTGGAGAGGAAATGGCGTCTCACTAATTTAGAAGATCTTCACTTAGCCTGGAAAAAGAGTCTGTTGCTCTATAAAAAAGCCCTCCGTAAAGCTAGGACATCTTTCTACTCATCACTAATTGAAGAAAATAAGAACAACCCCAGGTTTCTTTTCAGCACTGTAGCCAGGCTGACAAAGAGTCAGAGCTCTATTGAGCTGAGTATTCCATTAACTTTAACTAGTAATGAGTTCATGACTTTCTTTGCTAACAAAATTTTAACTATTAGAGAAAAAATTACTCATAACCATCCCAAAGACGTATCGTTATCTTTGGCTGCTTTCAGTGATGCCGGTATTTGGTTAGACTCTTTCTCTCCGATTGTTCTGTCTGAGTTATTTTCATTAGTTACTTCATCCAAACCATCAACATGTTTATTAGACCCCATTCCTACCAGGCTGCTCAAGGAAGCCCTACCATTATTTAATGCTTCGATCTTAAATATGATCAATCTATCTTTGTTAGTTGGCTATGTACCACAGGCTTTTAAGGTGGCAGTAATTAAACCATTACTTAAAAAGCCATCACTTGACCCAGCTATCTTAGCTAATTATAGGCCAATCTCCAACCTTCCTTTTCTCTCAAAAATTCTTGAAAGGGTAGTTGTAAAACAGCTAACTGATCATCTGCAGAGGAATGGTCTATTTGAAGAGTTTCAGTCAGGTTTTAGAATTCATCATAGTACAGAAACAGCATTAGTGAAGGTTACAAATGATCTTCTTATGGCCTCGGACAGTGGACTCATCTCTGTGCTTGTTCTGTTAGACCTCAGTGCTGCTTTTGATACTGTTGACCATAAAATTTTATTACAGAGATTAGAGCATACCATAGGTATTAAAGGCACTGCGCTGCGGTGGTTTGAATCATATTTGTCTAATAGATTACAATTTGTTCATGTAAATGGGGAATCTTCTTCACAGACTAAAGTTAATTATGGAGTTCCACAAGGTTCTGTGCTAGGACCAATTTTATTCACTTTATATATGCTTCCCTTAGGCAGTATTATTAGACGGTATTGCTTAAATTTTCATTGTTACGCAGATGATACCCAGCTTTATCTATCCATGAAGCCAGACGACACACACCAATTAGCTAAACTGCAGGATTGTCTTACAGACATAAAGACATGGATGACCTCTAATTTCCTGCTTTTAAACTCAGATAAAACTGAAGTTGTTGTACTTGGCCCCACAAATCTTAGAAACATGGTGTCTAACCAGATCCTTACTGTGGATGGCATTACCCTGACCTCTAGTAATACTGTGAGAAATCTTGGAGTCATTTTTGATCAGGATATGTCATTCAAAGCGCATATTAAACAAATATGTAGGACTGCTTTTTTGCATTTACGCAATATCTCTAAAATCAGAAAGGTCTTGTCTCAGAGTGATGCTGAAAAACTAATTCATGCATTTATTTCCTCTAGGCTGGACTATTGTAGTTCATTATTATCAGGTTGTCCTAAAAGTTCCCTAAAAAGCCTTCAGTTAATTCAAAATGCTGCAGCTAGAGTGCTGACGGGGACTGGAAGGAGAGAGCATATCTCACCCATATTGGCCTCTCTTCATTGGCTTCCTGTTAATTCTAGAATAGAATTTAAAATTCTTCTTCTTACTTATAAGGTTTTGAATAATCAGGTCCCATCTTATCTTAGGGACCTCGTAGTACCATATCACCCCAATAGAGCGCTTCGCTCTCAGACTGCAGGCTTACTTGTAGTTCCTAGGGTTTGTAAGAGTAGAATGGGAGGCAGAGCCTTCAGCTTTCAGGCTCCTCTCCTGTGGAACCAGCTCCCAATTCAGATCAGGGAGACAGACACCCTCTCTACTTTTAAGATTAGGCTTAAAACTTTCCTTTTTGCTAAAGCTTATAGTTAGGGCTGGATCAGGTGACCCTGAACCATCCCTTAGTTATGCTGCTATAGACGTAGACTGCTGGGGGGTTCCCATGATGCACTGTTTCTTTCTCTTTTTGCTCTGTATGCACCACTCTGCATTTAATCATTAGTGATCGATCTCTGCTCCCCTCCACAGCATGTCTTTTTCCTGGTTCTCTCCCTCAGCCCCAACCAGTCCCAGCAGAAGACTGCCCCTCCCTGAGCCTGGTTCTGCTGGAGGTTTCTTCCTGTTAAAAGGGAGTTTTTCCTTCCCACTGTAGCCAAGTGCTTGCTCACAGGGGGTCGTCTTGACCGTTGGGGTTTTACATCATTATTGTATGGCCTTGCCTTACAATATAAAGCGCCTTGGGGCAACTGTTTGTTGTGATTTGGCGCTATATAAAAAAAAAATTGATTGATTGATTGATTTCTTGTCTGCAGATTTCTCATGTGTTAACACCCCCAGGGCTGTAAAGCTGAGACTGTCATCACACTCAGAGCTCAAGAATGTCTTTTTAAAGCTCATCATTTTGTTTCCAGATTCTTTCTTCTGTTCACAGACAGTATCTCTCCTGGACAAAGCCTGTGTAACATTACCTGTAGGTTTTCCATAGAGAAGAGGAATTGCCAATATGAAGCCCATATGAATTTGTGCTTCACCATGTTGGGAACAGTGGCATCACTGATTCTGGCTATGTCACAATGAAGTTATTAATGCATAAAGGGTTGGAGCATAGGTGGCTCAGTGTGTGATGAAAGAAGTCTGAATGGGGAGAGTCCCCTGGTCCTAGGGTCCACTGGTCCTAGGGTCCCCTGGTTCTCAGGTCCACTGGTCCTAGGGTCTCCTGGTCCTCAGGTCCACTGGTCCTAGGGTCTCCTGGTCCTAGGGCCCACTTGTCCTAGGGTCCACTCACCCTAGGGTCCCCTGGTCCTAGGATCCCTTGGTTCTAGGATTCACTCGTCCTAGGGTCCCCTGATGCTAGGTTCCACTCATCCTAGGGTGCCCTGGTCCTAACCTCTTTATGTTAGTTGATGGTGTATATTACAACCCCAAACTGATTTTAAAGTTCACACATGAATGTAATACCTTCGAATAGCTAACAAACAATATCCAGTTTTGTTCAATTTACAAAAATAAAATATATGATTCTTTTGACAAACAGATTCTTTTTGCAAACAGACACGACAACAACACAACAGCTGGTCGACACATCAAGTGAACAACGAGCTAAAGATGCTACAAAAGTGGAGTCGCATGGCTCAGCACCTGTCACTCAAAGTGACCACACCCCTAATTATTAATAACTTAACCTAAAAGTTATATATATATATATATATATATAAAAAAAAAAAAAACTTCAACCCCTGTACAGTTGTCCTGGAGGAGGAAACGATCTCTCGAGACAAAAGCTTTTTTTGCACCAGGATGCAAAGATGTTTATTTCTGCTGTAAGGTTGGACATTTTAACATGGAGTCCTATGGGAATGTGCTCTGTTTTGCAGCTGACCTCAAGTGGCCAGTCAGGGAACTGCAACAATTTCTTCTTCCAGGTGGAGCTTCACCTGAGACCATTGACACTTTCCACTTGGTTTTATTGCTGTTTGCTCTTTAAATGTAGTAAATGATAATGAAATTAATTTTCACAACATTGTTGTGTAAACACTGAAAGAAAGCACTCGTGTTGGAGCAGAGAGTTAGAGCCAGAGTTTGTGACTTTGGATTTGTGTTCCTCTCTCTCTACGTAGGTTTGTGTGGGAAGATGTTTAGAGCCTGGGGTCTTTCTCAGTGACATTTTCATGCTCAGCTTATGCCTCTTGTGTTTGTCTGTTTCACAGAATGCCAGTGTGACCCCCAGGGCTCTCTCAGCACAGTGTGCCACCCCAGTGGTGGGCAGTGCCAATGTCGCGTCAATGTTGTTAGCAGGAACTGTGACAGATGTGCTCCAGCCACATTCCAGTTTGGACCCAACGGTTGCAGAGGTGCAGTCACACCTACACTCAAACCAAAGCTTATTGACTTGGCCTGATACTAGATTACTTATGAGCACTAAATGACATATGAAACATTAATATATCAGCCAGCAGCTACTTTCTATGGAAAAGAGAATGAAGCAAAATTCCCTCTACATGTGTTGTTGTCCCACCTTCTTTGCTCTTGTTTTACAATAGTAGAGAAGCTTGACTCTTCGACTGGACTGGGTTGCTTGACGCGAGGACGTTTTGTTTCAAATCGCAGAAGCTTCCTCAGCTAAAATTCTTGCTCTGCGATTTGAAGCGAAACGTCCTCGCATCAAGCAACCCAGTCCAGTCGAAGAGTCAAGCTTCTCTACTATGGAAACCACCTGGACAACTGAGAGCCCTCACAGAAACTTGCTTTACAATCCAAATGTATCTGAATTTTCCCACATGGGGAGTTGTGGGAGCTTTTAAAAGGTGCCCAGTGTTGTTCCTTCTGGTCAGTGTGGAGGAGGTTGAGAGAGGAGAGAGGGCCGAAGACAAGTGATCAAAGAAGAAAGCTTAAAAAAAAATATTTTATGTAAGTAGGGCTGGGCGATATGACCTAAAATTCATATTGCGCTATAAACTGAATCCCGTCACAGTAATAGTATATCGCGATATAAATATCAGTGTAAAAACGATAGTGGAAGTGTTTCTGAATGGGTTATATAGTCCCTTAGCAAAGCTAAATTGATAAAAAGTAAGATAAAACAACAAGAAAAACAAATATAATGTCATTTTTTGAACAGCTGACTCTGACTTGTTAGACATGTCATTTCGGAATGACCTCACATTTTGTCATACCTACTTCTGTCCAGCTGGAGACAGTGTTTGTCTGCCTTTGCCGGCGTTTTGTCCACAAAGTCCTCAGAGACCCCCCCACATGAGTTGGTGAACCTGATTTGGCTTAGGTTGTGCGTGTCCACCAATAAGGGCCCCCGTCACACATAGTGCGAAGTTTGGACAAAGTGCACACTTTGCGCATGACACAGGAATCGTGTGCAAACTGTGTAATGTTGTCCCTGTCGCCAATGCCGCATACACCTGTTGCTACAACTATTTGTGCACACAAGCACCTGAAGGACAAAGTGTGCGCTGTGCGAACCCATCGCACCCTCTCACGGCAGGTGTCGGCCAAATTCCAGGTGACACATATGAACATCTAACACCGCTCGCATGGCACTTAGAAAATGTGTGGCCAGTCGCACTCTTTGCACGATAACAGACTGCAGACAATCACCTTCATACTCACAGACAAATTTGGCTAAATCCCACACAAGTCTGGCTTTGGTGTGTGCGCTGAGAACTGACAGGAGGTGTGTCCTCCCACTGAAGCAGCTGTGGATCTGGACAGTCCAGCTGGACACCATGTACTGTGTTTGGACAGACAAACCACTGCTCACTGTGACGCACATGGTTCTCCTTGCTGTTATCAAGTGGACATAAATAGAAACATATATCACTGTGGTGACGTGCTGCAGCCAGCGAGCGCACACATTGCATGCACATGGGCAGGCTGCTCCCAGGCTGAAATGGACTGACAGATCAGAACACGTAGCAAGTGATCTCACTATCACGTCACCCACATGAGCTCTGTTCCACATGACGTGGTGTCCTGGGGGGCGTCGTCCACAAGACACTTGCGCGCGGCCGGTTGGAGACGCGTCAGCAGATGTGGGCATGAATGAGATGAGTGAACTGCTTCTCATTCATGTCATTTCATGACTGTATGTCAGTGACCATGGGTCATCTACAGAGGAACAGACGAATCATATTTGTATTGCTCACTTGATAAATGCGGTGTTTTTATATGGTGTGGGATTTTAATTATTTTTTTGTAATACTTCCATGTTCTTCCTGATATGCGGCAGATTCCCACAGCTTTCACAGAACAGCTCTGTACCTCAGTGGTAAAGTCGCTGACTGGTAATCAGAGCTTTTGGACAGCGCAGGTTTGCATCCATGTTTCGTGGTGCGCTAATTTTGAACTGTTTGCACTGTTTTGCCATTTCGTCCAAACGCTGTCCAAACTTTGTACTATGTGGGAAGGGGCCATGATGAAGGGGAAGGCCTGTTTTTTTTAAGTTTTGGTAAGATACAAGGTCTGTTAGAAAAGTATCCGACCTTTTTATTTTTTGCAAAACCCTGATGGATTTGAATCACGTGTGCTTGCATGAGCCAACCTTGAACCTTCGTGCGCATGCGTGAATGAATGCATGCGTGAATCATCCGAATGGTTTCCACCTGGCTGTCGCCCAGATTCTGGCAAAATTTGATTCAGTAGCGCTGCTCCAGTTGTTCCGTTATTTTCCTTGCAATGAAAATCCGGCGAGCGACACACACCTCACACAAAGGCTGCTTACCAGGAAATGACGCAGTCGACAGGCGTGAAAAAATTCATGCATGCGCACGAAGGTTCAAGGTTTGCTCATGCAAGCACATGTGATTCAAATCCATCAGGTTTTTGCAAAAAATAAAAAGGTCGGATACTTTTCTAACAGACTTCGTATTAGTCAGTATGTATGTTTGTTTTTTATTTTGTAATCACTGCATTTTTCACCTTTAACTTGTAGTGCAACACACAGTTTACATCACAGACTATTGCAACTTCACATGTAGCAGCTCTAGGAAGGTACCTTTCAGCACACAAAGGGACCATGCTCAAGGTCAAAGGTCAAGGTCACAGCAAGGTCAAACACTAAATTCAATGAAACAACTTTCCTGGTTGTAATTTTTGAAATTTTACCTCCAAATCTGGCACAGGCGTGCATGTTCGCACAGGTGTGCATGACTTAGTGGCGATGGTTTCGTGCATGCTTGGTGCATGCAGGAACACTGTGCGTGCACCTGGTACGTGTGGAATCACATTGCACAGCTGCTGTGGAAATAAAGAAAAAAACAGCTGGAACTTGTGGAAACACATCGTGCACAGCTACGGAGAAACAAAAAATAAACACTAAAAACTACATGCCACTCGCAAGATTCAAACCTGCAATTTACAAAAGCTGTGATTAACGGACAGAAACTTTACCACTGCCCTACCATGGCAGTCCTGTAACATGAGTGTAAAATGCCTAACATCAACTGCCCCTGGAGTTTTTTTATTTGCCCATTTTCATCCCTGAATACAGGAACCACAACATTTGCGAAGGGACCATCCAGGAGCTAACACACTTGACAACACAGTTCTTAGGATCCATGGAGCACACAAACCCCTCCACTATGAGAAGGTGACAATCCAGGGAGAGTGGGAGGTGGACCTGGGGAGTACCCAGGACATACTGGATACGCTGGTCAACACAGTGTTTTTCAACAGTTTTTGGGTAATTTGGGGGCACTGAATCCAAATCTGTTAGTTTTTGCCAATCATCACATTTTTGAGATACGAAACAATTTTTTTTAAATTGATATTTTATGCCAAAAAAAACAAATAGATTGCATTTAAGCACCCATATATGGAATAATATTTTCAATGGAAGGCAGCTACTCCCTTCAGAATGCATTTCCAAAACTACTTTAATGTTTGTACCTTTTTGGAGCATTATTGACCACAGTATACAAATACTAAATAAGACTCAGACTCAGAGACTCAGACTCACTTTTATTGTCACTCGACCCTTACAGGCAGAACGAAATGCAGTTTCTCCAGGTCTTGGTGTAGTTAACTGGGACAATTTTTTTTTTAGCCTAGCCTATTGTATAAACTTTTGCAATGTACAATATGCACACCCCTGTGGCCATAGAACACAGGGTCGGCAGCAGCAGCAGCAGCGTTAGAGTATTAAGAAGGTGACAATGTGCATTTAGTCCAATGTTCACAGTTTGGTGGTGGATGTTGAACTGTTCAACAGTCTGACAGCATTCGGGTAGAAGCTGTTTTTCAGTCTGGATGTTTTTGCCCGGATGCTGCACATCCTCCTTCCAGAGGGAAGGGGTGTGAACAGACTGTGCGCAGGGTGGGTGGAGTCTCGGAGGATGCAGGTGGCTTTGTCTCTACATCTGGAGATGTAGATGTCCCCAATGGGCGGTAAGCTGCATCTGATGGTCCTCTGTGCAGACTTCACCACCCGCTGCAGCGCTTTCTTCTCCGCCACCGTGCAGCCACCATACCACACAGAGAGGCAGCAGGACAGGACACTCTCCACTGCACAGCTGTAGAAGGCCCTGAGGACCTCGGTGTTCAGTCGGCCCTTCCCAATTTCCTCAAAAAATAGAGACGTTGGTGGGCTTTCTTGATGACAGCCGTGGTGTTGGAGAGGTGGACTCCAAGATACCCGATGGAGGAGACGATTTCCACCACTGCTCCATTGATGTAGAGGGGGGAGGGGGTGGTGGTGTTGGACGCCTCAAAACGTGCATAAAAGGCATTCAGAGTGTCTGAGAGTGCTGGGTTTGCAGAGCACTGTGCTACATAGTTTTTGTAGTCTGTGATGCATTTGATAAGATAAGATAAACTTATTGATCTCACAGAGGATAAATTCACATTATGTCAGCTCTTAAAAAACACACAAGATGGGTGCAAATAGAGGAAAATGTGCATCAGACAGCGTGTGCAAGGATAAGCAATAATAATAATACTTGTAACAGTACAATAAAATAAGAAAATGAGGTAGAAATAGAATATGTGTGTGTGTGTGTATGTATATACGAGGTCTGTTAGAAAAGTATCCGACCTTTTTATTTTTTTTCAAAAACCTGATGGATTTGAATCATGTGTGTTTGCATGAGCCAACCTTGAACCTTCGTGCGCATGCGTGAATTTTTTCATGCCTGTCGATTGCGTCATTTGCTTGTAAGCAGCCTTTGTGTGAGGATGGTGGAGTCTCTCGTCGTCTTTTCTTTGCAAGGAAATGGCGGAACGACTGGAGCAGCGCGACTGCATCAAATTTTGCCAGAAACTGGGCAACAGCCAGGTGGAAACCATTCGGATTATTCAGACGGCTTTCGGTGACGATCCTCTGGGCGTCACACAGATTAAGGAGCGGTACAACCGTTTTAAAGACGTCACAACGGTGGAGAGCGAGCCGCTCTCCGGTCGGCCATCAACATGCTGAAATGACCAGATCATTTCCAAAGTGAACGCTGTGGTGATGTGGGACCATCGTGTGACTATCCGAGAAATTGCGGAAGAGGTGGACATCAGCACTTTTTCAGCACATTCCACTGTGACAGAAGATTTGGCCATGAAAAGAGTGGCGGTGAAATTCATCGGCACGACGCTGATGGCGGAACAAAAGCGCCTCCGTGATGAAGCCTTACAGGACATCTTGTGACATGCCCAGCTCATCCACCATTTCTCGGATAGTCACATGACTGAAAAGCCACCGAAAGCCATCTGAATCTTCCGAATGGTGGAAGAGCTGGGCATGTCACAGCATGTCCTGTGAGGTCAGTGTTGGGAGTCCAGTCCAGTTTGTTGTTGAGGTGAACACCCAGGTATCTGAAACTGTCTACAGTCTTTATGTCCTCCACCTGGATGTTCACCGGTGGGTGAGGTGGTGGTTTCCTCCTGAAGTCGATCACCATCTCCTTCGTCTTACTCATGTTGAGACACAAGTGGTTGCGCTCACACCAGTCCAAGAAGTCCGTGATGACCGACCGGTACTCCAGCTCGTTCCCCTCAGACACACGACCCACAATGATGGAGTCATCAGAGAACTTCTGGAGATGGCAGCTGTCTGTATTGTAGGTGAAGTCCGAGGTGTAGAGGGTGAAGAGGAAAGGCAAGAGGACGGTGCCCTGGGGGTCCCTGGTGCTGCATCTTACCACCTCAGACTGACAGCTGCGCAGCCGCACGTACTGTGGGCGGTCATTGAGGTAGTCGATGGTCCAGGCAGCGAGATTGTCCATCCACACCTGCATCCTGCAGCTTCCCCCGCAGCAGCGCCGGTCTGATGGTGTTGAAAGCGCTGGAGAAATCAAAGAACATGACTCTCACAGCGCAGGCCCAACATCAGGGTAGATGACGCTGTCATCTACCCTGATGTTGTAGGCAAACTGCAGTGGGTCCAGGATGTCGCTCACATTCCATGGTCCCAGCTACAAGACATCTTAAATGGTCTTTTTGGAGCTGATCTCTTACGAACTGCATCAGGGACATCTCTCATCACACTCCAGCAGTAATCTGCCATCATGTTGCAGTTCCATCCACCTTGATAACGTTCTTCCATCACAGTGATGTCCTGATGGAAACGCTCACCGTGCTCCTCACTATGTTGCCAAGGTCCTTGGGAAACTCACTCAAGTGGCTGTGAACGTAGTGCACCTGAATGCTCATCCTGCTCCCTCGTTCTTGCAGGCTGAGGAGAAGCTCCACCTCCGTCTCTCTATAATCATCAGCTTTCCTATTGCTAAGGAAGTTATATACTACATTAGCAAATACATTCCAAGCTCGAGCCTCAACAGCGGTCATTGTAGCCACGAAGCGGTGGTCCTTGAGCAACATTCTGATTTGAGGCCCATCAAATAGCTCTGCTTTTTTCTTCTCATAGCTAAAGCCAGGAAAGGTTGAGCCTATGTAGCCAAAACAGTCTCCAGAACAATCGAGTGCTTTGACAAACTGCTTCATGGTCAAGTGATGTTTTTCCAATCAACCAGGGGGTTGTCCATGATATTCTTTTCTCATTCTTTGTTCATTGTATTTCTTCATGGCCATTCTTTTCTTACTCAATGCTCTTCAGTGGCTCTACTGTTCCAGTAGCATAAAAACTGGGATATTTTTGTGTGACCTCCTTGTTGTCCCAATAGGAAATTTACCATTTCAAATCCACGCAGCTCAACCACTCGGTGATCCCAGATTACAATCTTTCAAGCACAACCTTGATTGTTGCGTAGTTCTCCTTCAGGGTGACAGATGTGTCCTATAAGGATGGATCCATACTTGTTGCCAATTATGTAGTTAAGACACATTGTAGGGCTTCTTTTCGAACAAAATTACAGTCACTTGAATGATATTCAGGCAAACCCATAGCAAGAAGAAGCCCCTCGACATCTATGCAGTAAACAAGTTGGCCATCCGACTGTGGAGTACTTTCTCAGTTTTGCCTCTCTGTTACAATAAATTGAAACACTTGTACCGGTTTTGAGATGATGTTTCTCCTGTAGCCTGGAAGCCAGCACTTCAGCAGATTACTTTGGCAAATTTAAATCTCAGATCAGATTGTTCAGTTTGGACTGTCTATACAGAGAAACCGATCCTCATGCGCCTATATCCTCTCTTCATCATCATCATAAGTGGACGAAGGACGTGGAAGAAGTAAACTCATCCTCATTGATGTCTGTGAGCTTGGTGAAGATGGGTTCAGGTATTTCACCGCTGTGGGGAACCGGTCATATAGCAGATGGTGCACTGAGGTATTTCACGTGCTGTTTGGCTTTTTCTTATTAAATCTCTTGATGTTTCCAAGGCAGAAGTAGGCGTCATCGAAGTATTTTTTTTTTTCTTCTCTCCAAACCACCACACCACAAATCTGAGCTTAGCTTTTTCAGTGTTTCACACAAAGTTGTGCAAATTTGGTGAGATGCCCGGTTTCTGTCTTGGTCACCAAGTGATACTCCGAAATAAGCAAGTGCACTCTTTTTGGTAAAAGATTGATGTTACGTCTTCTGCCACACTTCTGCCATGAAGCAGAAGGTTTGATCACATTACACCTGTTCTGGCATCCCTTCATTGTCTCCTTGTCTCTTGAGGTCAGATTTTAAGGTGCTGTTACTGGCCTATAAAATTCTTCACGGACTGGCACCTCCCTGCCTGGCTGACATGGTTAAGCACTACATACCGGCTCGGACATTGTGCTTGCGGGGTGCAGAATTGCTGTGTGTGTCCTAGGGTGAATAAAAAGTCTGCGGATCACAGAGCTTTCTCTCATCGTGCCCCGGCTCTGTGGAATGATCTCCCTGCACGGATACAGTAGTCAGACTCTGTGGAAAAGTCCAGATTAAGATTCATTTTTTTTACTCTGTTGCATCGTTAGTATTTTATGTGATTGCGGGTTTTCTTTCATTCTTTTTATTCTTTTATTGTGTTTTTTTTTACTTTTGATTCATGTTGTTGTTTTTGTGGTGTGTGAAGCACCTTGAGACGTCATGAGTTGGCGCTGTACAAATTAATAAAATTTGAATTTGAATACGTCTTTGAGGTGGAAAGCGAAGCAACCACAGATATACCAGAAATATCTGGGTCTCTGCAGCACTTCCTTGGCTTGGAAGTTGTAGACATGTTAACTATCTCAAAGAAGAATCAGGGCAAAGTGTGGAACAAACAACAAACTAATGCTGTTACAATCAAACATATATACTCAACAAAAATATAAATGCCAACACTTTTGGTTTTACTCCCATTTTGTATGAAATGAACTCAAAGATCTAAACTTTTCCACATACACAATATCACCATTTTCCCTCAAATATTGTTCACAAACCAGTCTAAATCTGTGATAGTGAGCACTTCTCCTTTGCTGAGATAATCCATCCCACCTCACAGGTGTGCCATATCAAGATGCTGATTAGACACCATGAATTAGTGCACAGGTGTGCCTTAGACTGCCCACAATAAAAGGCCACTCTGAAAGGTGCAGTTTTATCACACAGCACAATGCCACAGATGTCGCAAGATTTGAGGGAGCGTGCAATTGGCATGCTGACAGCAGGAATGTCAACCAGAGCTGTTGCTCGTGTATTGAATGTTCATTTCTCTACCATAAGCCGTCTCCAAAGGCGTTTCAGAGAATTGGCAGTACATCCAACCAGCCTCACAACCGCAGACCACGTGTAACCACACAGCCCAGGACCTCCACATCCAGCATGTTCACCTCCAAGATCGTCTGAGACCAGCCACTCGGACAGCTGCTGAACAATCGGTTTGCATAACCAAAGAATTTCTGCACAAACTGTCAGAAACCGTCTCAGGGAAGCTCATCTGCATGCTCGTCGTCCTCATCGGGGTCTCAACCTGACTCCAGTTTCATTGTCGTAACCGACTTGAGTGGGCAAATGCTCACATTCGCTGGCGTTTGGCACGTTGGAGAGGTGTTCTCTTCACGGATGAATCCTGGTTCACACTGTCAGGGCAGATGGCAGACAGCGTGTGTGGTGTCGTGTGGGTGAGCGGTTTTCTGATGTCAGTGTTGTGGATCGAGTGGCCCATGGTGGCGGTGGGGTTATGGTATGGGCAGGTGGTCTGTTATGGACGAAGAACACAGGTGCATTTTATTGATGGCATTTTGAATGCACAGAGATACCGTGACGAGATCCTGAGGCCCATTGTTGTGCCATACATCCAAGAACATCACCTCATGTTGCAGCAGGATAATGCACGGCCCCATGTTGCAAGGATCTGTACACAATTCTTGGAAGCTGAAAATGTCCCAGTTCTTGCATGGCCGGCATACTCACCAGACATGTCACCCATTGAGCATGTTTGGGATGCTCTGGACTGGCGTATACGACAGCGTGTACCAGTTCCTGCCAATATCCAGCAACTTCGCACAGCCATTGAAGAGGAGTGGACCAGCATTCCACAGGCCACAATTGACAACCTGATCAACTCTATGCGAAGGAGATGTGTTGCACTGCCTGAGGCAAATGGTGGTCACACCAGATACTGACTGGTATCCCCCCCAATAAAACAAAACTGCACCTTTCAGCGTGCCTTTTATTGTGGGCAGTCTAAGGCACACCTGTGCACTAATCATGGTGTCTATCAGCATCTTGATATGGCACACCTGTGAGGTGGGATGGATTATCTCAGCAAAGGAGAAGTGCTCACTATCACAGATTTAGACTGGTTTGTGAACAATATTTGAGGGAAATGGTGATATTGTGTATGTGGAAAAAGTTTTAGATCTTTGAGTTCATCTCATACAAAATGGGAGCAAAACCAAAAGTGTTGCATTTATATTTTTGTTGAGTGTATTTAAAAATGACATTTCTTAACCTTACTACTTTGTTTGGAAACAGCTACTTTCTAACTTTGTGACTACTTCTCGTATCAAGCATTGAAGTAAAATCTGCCGTCTCTCACACCTTTTCAGCTGGTTTAAAAACTCTGCTTTTGAAGCTGCTTTTGTGCAGAATTCGTGGCGTGAAACTTGAATGAATGAGCAACTTTTGCATTATCCATCAATCCGGAACATGCAGATTACAAAAACGTGATGTGACAGAGGAAATCTGAGCTCAGATTCGAAATCAGCACCACAAAATGACCCTGAATCAGTTCTCAAAGTCCATGCCATAAATTTTTTTTTATTTTGTTGACCAGTGTTATGTTTCCCAGCTGCCTCGGGAACACCCTGGGATCCTCCAAGAAGAGTCCGTGGACTTTGCTGAGGATAGGGAAGTGTGGAATGAGCTGCTTGGTGTACTGTCACCAGAATCCAGATGAGCAGCAGAGAATGAATGAATAATTCATTTATTTAGCATGTTTACAACGATGACTAATGTGTTTGTGCTTCCAGCATGCGAATGTGATCCTCTGGGTTCTGAGAGTCCATTCTGTGATCAGCTGACCGGCCAGTGTGTGTGTGTGTCGGGAGCATATGGGCGTCAGTGTGAGCGCTGCCTGCTGGGTTACTGGGGTTTCCCAACTTGTCGACTTTGCTCCTGTAACGGACACGCTGTGGACTGTGACGCCGTGGATGGCCGCTGCCTGAACTGCTCAGATTACAGCACAGGACTCAGCTGTGAGAGGTAACAAACTGCCTGCTGCTCAAACCCAACACCTAACAGACCAAATCGCACCTGATTCAAACCAAATTGCACCTGATTCAAACCAAATTGCACCTGATTCAAACCAAATTGCACCTGATTCAAACCAAATTGCACCTGATTCAAACCAAATTGCACCTGATTCAAACCAAATTGCACCTGATTCAAACCAAATCGCACCTGATCAAACCAAATTGCACCTGATTCAAACCAAATCTCACTGACGACGAGAGGTTAGACATTTACAAGAGTTAGACAGAATCAGATCACCACGTAAGACTTCTGACAGCACGGTGCACGCACACACACATACACACACACACACACAGACCACACACACACACACACAGACTATTTTCGTGTGAAATAATAATGGCCCATAACGTGCATTACTGCATCTACACATTGGAATACCCCCCCCCCCCCCATGTGTATTCAGCAGCCCCTTTTCTTCTTAAAGTTGATTAAATGCCCACCCTAAAATTAAATAAATGTAATATTTTAAAGTTGATTATCTGGCCACATGGCTACAGCTCAGCCTCATGAGGTGTGCAGCCAGTACACACTGTGTGTCCGTCACAAACCCGGGTAAGTGAGTAGGGTTGTGTCAGGAAGGGCATCCAGCATAAAACAAGCCAACATAGCCATGCAGAGTACAAATCATATTTCCACACCAAATTGGTCGAGGCCTAGGTTAACAACGACCGCCACTGGTGCTGTTGCCCAACAAGGTTCCGGAGGAAATTGAGCTACTGCTGAGCAAAGAAGAAGAAAAGGAGAACGTTTTCACAGACAGCAGGAGAAGAGGAAAACTAGAAGGTGGAAGTGAGAAAGAAGATTCCCGGAGTGAGTTAGATGAGGTGGTGGAGAGTGGTGATAGGAGCATGTTGGTGAAGGGAACAGATGTGACGAGGAAGTAATGAGGACACCACCATCTGTATCTGTACTCGGGGTGGGTGGGGCCTAAAGCAGAAGTGGGAGTGGTTCATCTGATATGGGTGGGACTTAAATCAGTGCATCATTTTAAGTCTGAAATTGATATGGATTGATCAGAAGTTGCAATATTATTGTTTATATTGAAAACTGTTTACAGAGCAGCCTCAGAATTGAGATTCAAATCAATGTTTTTGATCACAAACGTAAGAGAACTATTTACAGAACAAGTTTTTTATGAACTCGGAACATGAATATTCTTAAGTGTATGAATGAACAGCCTCAGAACTGTGTAGTAGGAAATTATGAGCTACTACATCTGCATGAACAAGAGTTGTCATGCTCAACACAACTTTCTTTTTGTTATTGTTATTTTTTAAATTTTATGATCAAACTGTGATTTTTTTTCCATTTATTTATTTATTTTTACTGCTTAATGTTCTTGGCTTTTTTTTCCACACAACGTTAAACAATGTTGACTAAGGTGTGTGTGTCTGTGTGCATGTGTGTGTGTGACTGAGTGAGAGAGAGGTTGTTCTAAGACTGTTTATTTTTTTAATGATCTGTGTGAACTTGGTGGATTCAGGCAAACATCCAGTGATGGCAAACAGGGAAATAATATGTCAGCCTTATTCACTGTATTCTTCTCAAAAGCACCACGTTCAATACGAGCAAAGGTTTCCAACTGACTTTATATCACCAACCAAACTAAGAGCAAACAAACGGTTTAAAAAATAAATAAATAAAAACCTGACCAGAGTGGAGGCAGTGACCAACACGACATGAGCTGTTTTCAACTCTGTCTTGTCAAATGCACCGCGTACAATACAAAACAAATTCACCAAGTAACTTTAAATACCATACAAACCAAATAGAGGTGAACTGAAGAAAAACCAAGGAGCACTGAGAGAGCAACGTGAGGCAGAATCAAACCAAGTACAGAGAGAGATCAGTCCGTGTCTGTGTGTGTGCGAGAGGCTGCAGAGAGACGTGTCTGTGTAGGGAGGGGCGGGGTCCTGTGTGTGACTGGCCAATCACAGAGTGTGAAGACAGTCAGTTAGTCAATAGTGGAAGAAAACAGTCCACTTCCTATCATGGTAATTGGAAGCAGGTTTCAGCCTATACAAAGGGTGTGGAACACATGGGATCATTTAAATGTTGATGTGTGCCGATGTGACATATCAACTGGTCAAAAATTGAACATTTCTGTAAAACGCTGTGAATATAGACTTTTTTTTTGAACCAGCTAAAGTTTCAAATTGAAACTAGGACTGCAAGTAGTCATAGACGGGCCCTCATGTCCCCGCGCCACCACCTACCCGGGCCAGCATGATTTCTGTTCAGGGGCCAACCCTCATCACACATGTGAAGTTTCAAGTCAATCAGACAATGCCATGAAGGGGTTATCATGACTTGATGTTCCGTGGTGAAGGGTCAAAATGGCGATGCCATAGTGGCCACACCCTTCAACATAGAGGAAAGCTTTTAATACCGTTGATCAGAATAGTACATAGAGTTCGTTCAAATATAACGTGTGGAAATCACACCCAAATGACACATTTCAAAATGGCCGACTTCCTGTTTGGAGTACACCAGTGGTGCAAGAGACTTTTTTGTACATCTATGAAAGTCACACATGTGCATTTTTAGAAGTGGAATGAAGTTGATGGGGTTAACTAGTCATCAGTATGGCGAAGGGTCATGGCGGCGTCATAGCGGCCACACGCTTTGACATAGAAAAAAGCTTTTAATAACTTTTGATCAGTATCGTCTCTGGATGATCTGACAGAAATTTGAAGTGCATTGGACAAAATTCAATTTCAATTTTCAATTCAATTTTTTTTTATATAGCGCCAAATCACAACAAACAGTTGCCCCAAGGCGCTTTATATGTAAGGCAAGGCCATACAATAATGATGTAAAACCCCAACGGTCAAAACGACCCCCTGTGAGCAAGCACTTTGCTACAGTGGAAGGAAAAAACTCCCTTTTAACAGGAAGAAACCTCCAGCAGAACCAGGCTCAGGGAGGGGCAGTCTTCTGCTGGGACTGGTTGGGGCTGAGGGAGAGAACCAGGAAAAGACATGCTGTGGAGGGGAGCAGAGATCGATCACTAATGATTAAATGCAGAGTGGTGCATACAGAGCAAAAAGAGAAAGAAAACAGTGCATCATGGGAACCCCCCAGCAGTCTAAGTCTATAGCAGCATAACCAAGGGATGGGTTCAGGGTCACCTGAATCCAGCTCCTAACTATAAGCTTTAGCAAAAAGGAAAGTTTAAGCCTAATTTAAAAGTAGAGAGGGTGTCTGTCTCCCTGATCTGAATTGGGAGCTGGTTCCACAGGGAGAGGAGCCTGAAAGCTGAAGGCTCTGCTCCCATTCTACTCTTACAAACCCTAGGAACTACAAGTAAGCCTGCAGTCTGAGAGCGAAGCGCTCTATTGGGGTGATATGGTACTACGAGGTCCCTAAGATAAGATGGGACCTGATTATTCAAAACCTTATAAGTAAGAAGAGAATTTTAAATTCTATTCTAGAATTAACAGGAAGCCAATGAAGAGAGGCCAATATGGGTGAGATATGCTCTCTCCTTCAAGTCCCCGTCAGCACTCTAGCTGCAGCATTTTGAATTAACTGAAGGCTTTTTAGGGAACTTTTAGGACAACCTGATAATAATGAATTACAATAGTCCAGCCTAGAGGAAATAAATGCATGAATTAGTTTTTCAGCATCACTCTGAGACAAGACCTTTCTGATTTTAGAGATATTGCGTAAATGCAAAAAAGCAGTCCTACATATTTGTTTAATATGCGCTTTGAATGACATATCCTGATCAAAAATGACTCCAAGATTTCTCACAGTATTACTAGAGGTCAGGGTAATGCCATCCACAGTAAGGATCTGGTTAGACACCATGTTTCTAAGATTTGTGGGGCCAAGTACAATAACTTCAGTTTTATCTGAGTTTAAAAGCAGGAAATTAGAGGTCATCCATGTCTTTATGTCTGTAAGACAATCCTGCAGTTTAGCTAATTGGTGTGTGTCGTCTGGCTTCATGGATAGATAAAGCTGGGTATCATCTGCGTAACAATGAAAATTTAAGCAACCGTCTAATAATACTGCCTAAGGGAAGCATATATAAAGTGAATAAAATTGGTCCTAGCACAGAACCTTGTGGAACTCCATAATTAACTTTAGTCTGTGAAGAAGATTCCCCATTTACATGAACAAATTGTAATCTATTAGACAAATATGATTCAAACCACCGCAGCGCAGAAAGCCCTAGCCAATCACGCCAAAATGACACAAAAATTTAAAATGGCCAACTTCCTTTTTGGAGTAGACCAATGGTGCGAGAGACTTTTTTGTACATCTGTGCAAGTCACACGTGGTCCTAATTTTCTTCTCCCTACGCCAAAAAAAAAAAAATCTATGGGGAGGGGTTTTTGAAAGTTCAAGGGGGCGCTATAGAGGCATTTTGCCCCGCCCATGGGCGACGCCCCTATCACATGTAAGCAGATGTCATTCTTGACCTGTGTATCAATTTTCATGATGATTGACAAAAGTAAAGCCATCAAAAGGAAAAATGTAATTTCATGGCGAAGGATTGATATTCGGCACGGACGCAATTACTCGTAACTTCACGGCAATCATCACGTACATTCACCAACTTGTTCTGCATGTTTTAGAAGTGGAATAAAGTTAATTGGGTTAACTATGTGATCATCAGTACCTGTTAAAGTAAGTAGTAATCCTAACCCTAAGTAAGTTGGGGGGCACTGCTGGCTGCGCTGAGGGGCCTGGCTGTCGGGGGGCCTTGTGCTCTTCCTGGCCCCGGGGTTGGGCCTCGCCTCTTGTCTGGGGGCTGGGCCCCGCCCTCGTGTGGCTCGGTGGTCCCTACCTTGTGCTTTGGATTCAGTTGAGGTGGCTCCATTGCTCCCGTCCTTGCCACCCGTTGCTCCCTCGAGCAACCATAGTCAATTGTCTTCCGGGGCCAGAGCAGGCGACATTGAAGGAAATTTGAAACGCTGGCTAAGGCTAAGCGTAAATTTGGTAAGATTGTAATTCACGTCGGCAGTAATGACACCCGTTACGCCAATCGGAGGTCACTAAAATTAACATTAAATCGGTGTGTAACTTTGCAAAAACAATGTCGGACTCTGTAGTTTCTCTGGGCCCCCCCCAATCAGACCGGGAGTGACATGTTTACCGCATGTTCTCCTGATTGCTGGCTGTCTGAGTGGTGTCCAAAAAATGAGGTGGGCTTCATAGATAATTGGCAAAGCTTCTGGGGAAAACCTGGTCTTGTTAGGAGAGACGGCATCCATCCCACTTTGGATGAGCAGCTCTCATTTCTAGAAATCTGGATAATTTCTTAACTCCTCCAAACCGTGACTATCCAGGGTTGGGACCAGGAAGCAGAGTTGTAGTCTTACACACTCTCTGCGCTTCTCTCCCCCGCCCATCCCTCATTACCCCATCCCCGTAGAGACGGTGCCTGCTCCCAGACTACCAATAACCAGCAAAAGTCTATTTAAGCATAAAAATTCAAAAAGAAAAAATAATATAGCACCTCAACTGCACCACAGATTAAAACAGTTAAATGTGGTCTATTAAACATTAGGTCTCTCTCTTCTAAGTCCCTGTTGGTAAATGATATAATAATTGATCAACATATTGATTTATTCTGCCTAACAGAAACCTGGTTACAGCAGGATGAATATGTTAGTTTAAATGATCAACACCCCCGAGTCACACTAACTGTCAGAATGCTCGTAGCACGGGCCGGGCGGTGGATTAGCAGCAATCTTCCATTCCAGCTTATTAATTAATCAAAAACCCAGACAGAGCTTTAATTCATTTGAAAGCTTGTCTCTTAGTCTTGTCCATCCAAATTGGAAGTCCCAAAAACCTTTTTATTTGTTATTATCTATCGTCCACCTGGTCGTACTGTGAGTTTCTCTGTGAATTTTCAGACCTTTGTCTGACTTAGTGCTTAGCTCAGATAAGATAATTATAGTGGGCGATTTAACATCCACACAGATGCTGAGAATGACAGCCTCAACACTGCATTTAATCTATTATTAGACTCTATTGGCTTTGCTCAAAAAGTAAATGAGTCCACCCACCACTTTAATCATATCTTAGATCTTGTTCTGACTTATGGTATGGAATAGAAGACTTAACAGTATTCCCTGAAAACTCCCTTCTGTCTGATCATTTTTTATAACATTTACATTTACTCTGATGGACTACCCAGCAGTAGGGAATAAGTTTCATTACACTAGAAGTCTTTCAGAAAGCGCTGTAACTAGGTTTAAGGATATGATTCCTTCTTTATGTTCTCTAATGCCATATAACAACACAGTGCAGAGTAGCTACCTAAACTCTGTAAGGGAGATAGAGTATCTCTCAATAGTTTTACATCCTCATTGAAGACAGCTTTGGATGCTGTAGCTCCTCTGAAAAGAGAGCTTTAAATCAGAGTGTCTGACTCCATGGTATAACTCTCAAACTCGTAGCTTAAAGCAGATAACCCGTAAGTTGGAGAGGAAATGGCTCTCACTAATTTAGAAGATCTTCACTTAGCCTGGAAAAAGAGTCTGTTGCTCTATAAAAAAGCCCTCCGTAAAGCTAGGACATCTTTCTACTCATCACTAATTGAAGAAAATAAGAACAACCCCAGGTTTCTTTTCAGCACTGTAGCCAGGCTGACAAAGAGTCAGAGCTCTATTGAGCTGAGTATTCCATTAACTTTAACTAGTAATGAGTTCATGACTTTCTTTGCTAACAAAATTTTAACTATTAGAGAAAAAATTACTCATAACCATCCCAAAGACGTATCGTTATCTTTGGCTGCTTTCAGTGATGCCGGTATTTGGTTAGACTCTTTCTCTCCGATTGTTCTGTCTGAGTTATTTTCATTAGTTACTTCATCCAAACCATCAACATGTTTTTAGACCCCATTCCTACCAGGCTGCTCAAGGAAGCCCTACCATTATTTAATGCTTCGATCTAAATATGATCAATCTATCTTGTTAGTTGGCTATGTACCACAGGCTTTTAAGGTGGCAGTAATTAAACCATTACTTAAAAAGCCATCACTTGACCCAGCTATCTTAGCTAATTATAGGCCAATCTCCAACCTTCCTTTTCTCTCAAAAATTCTTGAAAGGGTAGTTGTAAAACAGCTAACTGATCATCTGCAGAGGAATGGTCTATTTGAAGAGTTTCAGTCAGGTTTTAGAATTCATCATAGTACAGAAACAGCATTAGTGAAGGTTACAAATGATCTTCTTATGGCCTCGGACAGTGGACTCATCTCTGTGCTTGTTCTGTTAGACCTCAGTGCTGCTTTTGATACTGTTGACCATAAAATTTTATTACAGAGATTAGAGCATACCATAGGTATTAAAGGCACTGCGCTGCGGTGGTTTGAATCATATTTGTCTAATAGATTACAATTTGTTCATGTAAATGGGGAATCTTCTTCACAGACTAAAGTTAATTATGGAGTTCCACAAGGTTCTGTGCTAGGACCAATTTTATTCACTTTATATATGCTTCCCTTAGGCAGTATTATTAGACGGTATTGCTTAAATTTTCATTGTTACGCAGATGATACCCAGCTTTATCTATCCATGAAGCCAGACGACACACACCAATTAGCTAAACTGCAGGATTGTCTTACAGACATAAAGACATGGATGACCTCTAATTTCCTGCTTTTAAACTCAGATAAAACTGAAGTTGTTGTACTTGGCCCCACAAATCTTAGAAACATGGTGTCTAACCAGATCCTTACTGTGGATGGCATTACCCTGACTCTAGTAATACTGTGAGAAATCTTGGAGTCATTTTTGATCAGGATATGTCATTCAAAGCGCATATTAAACAAATATGTAGGACTGCTTTTTGCATTTACGCAATATCTCTAAAATCAGAAAGGTCTTGTCTCAGAGTGATGCTGAAAAACTAATTCATGCATTTATTTCCTCTAGGCTGGACTATTGTAGTTCATTATCAGGTTGTCCTAAAAGTTCCCTAAAAAGCCTTCAGTTAATTCAAAATGCTGCAGCTAGAGTGCTGACGGGGACTGGAAGGAGAGCATATCTCACCCATATTGGCCTCTCTTCATTGGCTTCCTGTTAATTCTAGAATAGAATTTAAAATTCTTCTTCTTACTTATAAGGTTTTGAATAATCAGGTCCCCTCTTATCTTAGGGACCTCGTAGTACCATATCACCCCAATAGAGCGCTTCGCTCTCAGACTGCAGGCTTACTTGTAGTTCCTAGGGTTTGTAAGAGTAGAATGGGAGGCAGAGCCTTCAGCTTCAGGCTCCTCTCCTGTGGAAACCAGCTCCCAATTCAGATCAGGGAGACAGACACCCTCTCTACTTTTAAGATTAGGCTTAAAACTTTCCTTTTTGCTAAAGCTTATAGTTAGGCTGGAGCAGGTGACCCTGACCATCCCGTAGTTATGCTGCTATAGACGTAGACTGCTGGGGGGTTCCCATGATGCACTGTTTCTTTCTCTTTTTGCTCTGTATGCACCCCTCTGCATTTAATCATTAGTGATCGATCTCTGCTCCCCTCCACAGCATGTCTTTTTCTGGTTCTCTCCCTCAGCCCCCAACCAGGTCCCAGCAGAAGACTGCCCCTCCCTGAGCCTGGTTCTGCTGAGGTTTCTTCCTGTTAAAAGGGAGTTTTTCCTTCCCACTGTAGCCAAGTGCTTGCTCACAGGGGGTCGTCTTGACCGTTGGGGTTTTACATCATTATTGTATGGCCTTGCCTTACAATATAAAGCGCCTTGGGGCAACTGTTTGTTGTGATTTGGCGCTATATAAAAAAAAAATTGATTGATTGATTGATTTCTTGTCTGCGATTTCTCATGTGTTAACACCCCCCAGGGCTGTAAAGCTGAGACTGTCATCACACTCAGAGCTCAAGAATGTCTTTTAAAGCTCATCATTTTGTTTCCAGATTCTTTCTTCTGTTCACAGACCAGTATCTCTCCTGGACAAAGCCTGTGTAACATTACCTGTAGGTTTCCATAGAGAAGAGGAATTGCCAATATGAAGCCCATATGAATTTGTGCTTCACCATGTTGGGAACAGTGGCATCACTGATTCTGGCTATGTCACAATGAAGTTATTAATGCATAAAGGGTTGGAGCATAGGTGGCTCAGTGTGTGATGAAAGAAGTCTGAATGGGGAGAGTCCCCTGGTCCTAGGGTCCACTGGTCCTAGGGTCCCCTGGTTCTCAGGTCCACTGGTCCTAGGGTCTCTGGTCCTCAGGTCCACTGGTCCTAGGGTCTCCTGGTCCTAGGGCCCACTTGTCCTAGGGTCCACTCACCCTAGGGTCCCCTGGTCCTAGGATCCCTTGGTTCTAGGATTCACTCGTCCTAGGGTCCCTGATGCTAGGTTCCACTCATCCTAGGGTGCCCTGGTCCTAACCTCTTTTGTTAGTTGATGGTGTATATTACAACCCCAAACTGATTTTAAAGTTCACACATGAATGTAATACCTTCGAATAGCTAACAAACAATATCCAGTTTTGTTCAATTTACAAAAATAAAATATATGATTCTTTTGACAAACAGATTCTTTTTGCAAACAGACACGACAACAACACAACAGCTGGTCGACACATCAAGTGAACAACGAGCTAAAGATGCTACAAAAGTGGAGTCGCATGGCTCAGCACCTGTCACTCAAAGTGACCACACCCCTAATTATTAATAACTTAACCTAAAAGTATATATATATATATATATAAAAAAAAAAAAACTTCAACCCCTGTACAGTTGTCCTGGAGGAGGAAACGATCTCTCGAGACAAAAGCTTTTTTTGCACCAGGATGCAAAGATGTTTATTTCTGCTGTAAGGTTGGACATTTTAACATGGAGTCCTATGGGAATGTGCTCTGTTTTGCAGCTGACCTCAAGTGGCCAGTCAGGGAACTGCAACAATTTCTTCTTCCAGGTGGAGCTTCACCTGAGACCATTGACACTTTCCACTTGGTTTTATTGCTGTTTGCTCTTTAAATGTAGTAAATGATAATGAAATTAATTTTCACAACATTGTTGTGTAACACTGAAAGAAAGCACTCGTGTTGGAGCAGAGAGTTAGAGCCAGAGTTTGTGACTTTGGATTTGTGTTCCTCTCTCTCTACGTAGGTTTGTGTGGGAAGATGTTTAGAGCCTGGGGTCTTTCTCAGTGACATTTTCATGCTCAGCTTATGCCTCTTGTGTTTGTCTGTTTCACAGAATGCCAGTGTGACCCCAGGGCTCTCTCAGCACAGTGTGCCACCCCAGTGGTGGGCAGTGCCAATGTCGCGTCAATGTTGTTAGCAGGAACTGTGACAGATGTGCTCCAGCCACATTCCAGTTGGACCCAACGGTTGCAGAGGTGCAGTCACACCTACACTCAAACCAAAGCTTATTGACTTGGCCTGATACTAGATACTTATGAGCACTAAATGACATATGAAACATTAATATATCAGCCAGCAGCTACTTTCTATGGAAAAGAGAATGAAGCAAAATTCCCTCTACATGTGTTGTTGTCCCACCTTCTTTGCTCTTGTTTTACAATAGTAGAGAAGCTTGACTCTTCGACTGGACTGGGTTGCTTGACGCGAGGACGTTTTGTTTCAAATCGCAGAAGCTTCCTCAGCTAAAATTCTTGCTCTGCGATTTGAAGCGAAACGTCCTCAGCATCAAGCAACCCAGTCCAGTCGAAGAGTCAAGCTTCTCTACTATGGAAACCACCTGGACAACTGAGAGCCCTCACAGAAACTTGCTTTACAATCCAAATGTATCTGAATTTTCCCACATGGGGAGTTGTGGGAGCTTTTAAAAGGTGCCCAGTGTTGTTCCTTCTGGTCAGTGTGGAGGAGGTTGAGAGAGGAGAGAGGGCCGAAGACAAGTGATCAAAGAAGAAAGCTTAAAAAAAATATTTTATGTAAGTAGGGCTGGGCGATATGACCTAAAATTCATATTGCGCTATAAACTGAATCCCGTCACAGTAATAGTATATCGCGATATAAATATCAGTGTAAAAACGATAGTGGAAGTGTTTCTGAATGGGTTATATAGTCCCTTAGCAAAGCTAAATTGATAAAAAGTAAGATAAAACAACAAGAAAAACAAATATAATGTCATTTTTGAACAGCTGACTCTGACTTGTTAGACATGTCATTTCGGAATGACCTCACATTTGTCATACCTACTTCTGTCCAGCTGGAGACAGTGTTTGTCTGCCTTTGCCGGCGTTTTGTCCACAAAGTCCTCAGAGACCCCCCCACATGAGTTGGTGAACCTGATTTGGCTTAGGTTGTGCGTGTCCACCAATAAGGGCCCCCGTCACACATAGTGCGAAGTTTGGACAAAGTGCACACTTTGCGCATGACACAGGAATCGTGTGCAAACTGTGTAATGTTGTCCCTGTCGCCAATTGCCGCGTACACCTGTTGCTACAACTATTTGTGCACACAAGCACCTGAAGGACAAAGTGTGCGCTGTGCGAACCCATCGCACCCTCTCACGGCAGGTGTCGGCCAAATTCCAGGTGACACATATGAACATCTAACACCGCTCGCATGGCACTTAGAAAATGTGTGGCCAGTCGCACTCTTTGCACGATAACAGACTGCAGACAATCACCTTCATACTCACAGACAAATTTGGCTAAATCCCACACAAGTCTGGCTTTGGTGTGTGCGCTGAGAACTGACAGGAGGTGTGTCCTCCCACTGAAGCAGCTGTGGATCTGGACAGTCCAGCTGGACACCATGTACTGTGTTTGGACAGACAAACCACTGCTCACTGTGACGCACATGGTTCTCCTTGCTGTTATCAAGTGGACATAAATAGAAACATATATCACTGTGGTGACGTGCTGCAGCCAGCGAGCGCACACATTGCATGCACATGGGCAGGCTGCTCCCAGGCTGAAATGGACTGACAGATCAGAACACGTAGCAAGTGATCTCACTATCACGTCACCCACATGAGCTCTGTTCCACATGACGTGGTGTCCTGGGGGGCGTCGTCCACAAGACACTTGCGCGCGGCCGGTTGGAGACGCGTCAGCAGATGTGGGCATGAATGAGATGAGTGAACTGCTTCTCATTCATGTCATTTCATGACTGTATGTCAGTGACCATGGGTCATCTACAGAGGAACAGACGAATCATATTTGTATTGCTCACTTGATAAATGCGGTGTTTTTATATGGTGTGGGATTTTAATTATTTTTTTGTAATACTTCCATGTTCTTCCTGATATGCGGCAGATTCCCACAGCTTTCACAGAACAGCTCTGTACCTCAGTGGTAAAGTCGCTGACTGGTAATCAGAGCTTTTGGACAGCGCAGGTTTGCATCCATGTTTCGTGGTGCGCTAATTTTGAACTGTTTTGCACTGTTTTGCCATTTTCGTCCAAACGCTGTCCAAACTTTGTACTATGTGGGAAGGGGCCATGATGAAGGGGAAGGCCTGTTTTTTTTAAGTTTTGGTAAGATACAAGGTCTGTTAGAAAAGTATCCGACCTTTTTATTTTTTGCAAAACCCTGATGGATTTGAATCACGTGTGCTTGCATGAGCCAACCTTGAACCTTCGTGCGCATGCGTGAATGAATGCATGCGTGAATCATCCGAATGGTTTCCACCTGGCTGTCGCCCAGATTCTGGCAAAATTTGATTCAGTAGCGCTGCTCCAGTTGTTCCGTTATTTTCCTTGCAATGAAAATCCGGCGAGCGACACACACCTCACACAAAGGCTGCTTACCAGGAAATGACGCAGTCGACAGGCGTGAAAAAATTCATGCATGCGCACGAAGGTTCAAGGTTTGCTCATGCAAGCACATGTGATTCAATCCATCAGGTTTTTGCAAAAAATAAAAGGTCGGATACTTTTCTACCAGACTTCGTATTAGTCAGTATGTATGTTTGTTTTTTATTTTGTAATCACTGCATTTTTCACCTTTAACTTGTAGTGCAACACACAGTTTACATCACAGACTATTGCAACTTCACATGTAGCAGCTCTAGGGAAGGTACCTTTCAGCACACAAAGGGACCATGCTCAAGGTCAAAGGTCAAGGTAACAGCAAGGTCAAACACTAAATTCAATGAAACAACTTTCCTGGTTTGTAATTTTTGAAATTTTACCTCCAAATCTGGCACAGGCGTGCATTTCGCACAGGTGTGCATGACTTAGTGGCGATGGTTCGTGCATGCTTGGTGCATGCAGGAACACTGTGCGTGCACCTGGTACGTGTGGAATCACATTGCACAGCTGCTGTGGAAATAAAGAAAAAACACGCTGGAACTTGTGGAAACACATCGTGCACAGCTACGGAGAAACAAAAATAAACACTAAAACTACATGCCACTCGCAAGATTCAAACCTGCAATTTACAAAGCTGTGATTAACGGACAGAAACTTTACCACTGCCCTACCATGGCAGTCCTGTAACATGAGTGTAAAATGCCTAACATCAACTGCCCCTGGAGTTTTTTATTTGCCCATTTCATCCCTGAATACAGGAACCACAACATTGCGAAGGGACCATCCAGGAGCTAACACACTTGACAACACAGTTCTTAGGATCCATGGAGCACACAAACCCCTCCACTATGAGAAGGTGACAATCCAGGGAGAGTGGGAGGTGGACCTGGGGAGTACCCAGGACATACTGGATACGCTGGTCAACACAGTGTTTTTTCAACAGTTTTTGGGTAATTTGGGGGCACTGAATCCAAATCTGTTAGTTTTTGCCAATCATCACATTTTGAGATACGAAACAATTTTTTTAAATGATATTTTATGCCAAAAAAAACAAATAGATTGCATTTAAGCACCCATATATGGAATAATATTTTCAATGGAAGGCAGCTACTCCCTTCAGAATGCATTTCCAAAACTACTTTAATGTTTGTACCTTTTTGGAGCATTATTGACCACAGTATACAAATACTAAATAAGACTCAGACTCAGAGACTCAGACTCACTTTTATTGTCACTCGACCCTTACAGGCAGAACGAAATGCAGTTTCTCCAGGTCTTGGTGTAGTTAACTGGGACAATTTTTTTTTTTTAGCCTAGCCTATTGTATAAACTTTTGCAATGTACAATATGCACACCCCTGTGGCCATAGAACACAGGGTCGGCAGCAGCAGCAGCAGCGTTAGAGTATTAAGAAGGTGACAATGTGCATTTAGTCCAATGTTCACAGTTTGGTGGTGGATGTTGAACTGTTCAACAGTCTGACAGCATTCGGGTAGAAGCTGTTTTTCAGTCTGGATGTTTTTGCCCGGATGCTGCACATCCTCCTTCCAGAGGGAAGGGGTGTGAACAGACTGTGCGCAGGGTGGGTGGAGTCTCGGAGGATGCAGGTGGCTTTGTCTCTACATCTGGAGATGTAGATGTCCCCAATGGGCGGTAAGCTGCATCTGATGGTCCTCTGTGCAGACTTCACCACCCGCTGCAGCGCTTTCTTCTCCGCCACCGTGCAGCCACCATACCACACAGAGAGGCAGCAGGACAGGACACTCTCCACTGCACAGCTGTAGAAGGCCCTGAGGACCTCGGTGTTCAGTCGGCCCTTCCCAATGTCCTCAAAAAATAGAGACGTTGGTGGGCTTTCTTGATGACAGCCGTGGTGTTGGAGAGGTGGACTCCAAGATACCCGATGGAGGAGACGATTTCCACCACTGCTCCATTGATGTAGAGGGGGGAGGGGGTGGTGGTGTTGGACGCCTCAAAACGTGCATAAAAGGCATTCAGAGTGTCTGAGAGTGCTGGGTTTGCAGAGCACTGTGCTACATAGTTTTTGTAGTCTGTGATGCATTTGATAAGATAAGATAAACTTTATTGATCTCACAGAGGATAAATTCACATTATGTCAGCTCTTAAAAAACACACAAGATGGGTGCAAATAGAGGAAAATGTGCATCAGACAGCGTGTGCAAGGATAAGCAATAATAATAATACTTGTAACAGTACAATAAAATAAGAAAATGAGGTAGAAATAGAATATGTGTGTGTGTGTGTATGTATATACGAGGTCTGTTAGAAAAGTATCCGACCTTTTTATTTTTTTCAAAAACCTGATGGATTTGAATCATGTGTGTTTGCATGAGCCAACCTTGAACCTTCGTGCGCATGCGTGAATTTTTTCATGCCTGTCGATTGCGTCATTTGCTTGTAAGCAGCCTTGTGTGAGGATGGTGGAGTCTCTCGTCGTCTTTTCTTTGCAAGGAAATGGCGGAACGACTGGAGCAGCGCGACTGCATCAAATTTTGCCAGAAACTGGGCAACAGCCAGGTGGAAACCATTCGGATTATTCAGACGGCTTTCGGTGACGATCCTCTGGGCGTCACACAGATTAAGGAGCGGTACAACCGGTTTAAAGACGTCACAACGGTGGAGAGCGAGCCGCTCTCCGGTCGGCCATCAACATGCTGAAATGACCAGATCATTTCCAAAGTGAACGCTGTGGTGATGTGGGACCATCGTGTGACTATCCGAGAAATTGCGGAAGAGGTGGACATCAGCACTTTTTCAGCACATTCCACTGTGACAGAAGATTTGGCCATGAAAAGAGTGGCGGTGAAATTCATCGGCACGACGCTGATGGCGGAACAAAAGCGCCTCCGTGATGAAGCCTTACAGGACATCTTGTGACATGCCCAGCTCATCCACCATTTCTCGGATAGTCACATGACTGAAAAGCCACCGAAAGCCATCTGAATCTTCCGAATGGTGGAAGAGCTGGGCATGTCACAGCATGTCCTGTGAGGTCAGTGTTGGGAGTCCAGTCCAGTTTGTTGTTGAGGTGAACACCCAGGTATCTGAAACTGTCTACAGTCTTTATGTCCTCCACCTGGATGTTCACCGGTGGGTGAGGTGGTGGTTTCCTCCTGAAGTCGATCACCATCTCCTTCGTCTTACTCATGTTGAGACACAAGTGGTTGCGCTCACACCAGTCCAAGAAGTCCGTGATGACCGACCGGTACTCCAGCTCGTTCCCCTCAGACACACGACCCACAATGATGGAGTCATCAGAGAACTTCTGGAGATGGCAGCTGTCTGTATTGTAGGTGAAGTCCGAGGTGTAGAGGGTGAAGAGGAAAGGCAAGAGGACGGTGCCCTGGGGGTCCCTGGTGCTGCATCTTACCACCTCAGACTGACAGCTGCGCAGCCGCACGTACTGTGGGCGGTCATTGAGGTAGTCGATGGTCCAGGCAGCGAGATTGTCCATCCACACCTGCATCCTGCAGCTTCCCCCGCAGCAGCGCCGGTCTGATGGTGTTGAAAGCGCTGGAGAAATCAAAGAACATGACTCTCACAGCGCAGGCCCAACATCAGGGTAGATGACGCTGTCATCTACCCTGATGTTGTAGGCAAACTGCAGTGGGTCCAGGATGTCGCTCACATTCCATGGTCCCAGCTACAAGACATCTTAAATGGTCTTTTTGGAGCTGATCTCTTACGAACTGCATCAGGGACATCTCTCATCACACTCCAGCAGTAATCTGCCATCATGTTGCAGTTCCATCCACCTTGATAACGTTCTTCCATCACAGTGATGTCCTGATGGAAACGCTCACCGTGCTCCTCACTTATGTTGCCAAGGTCCTTGGGAAACTCACTCAAGTGGCTGTGAACGTAGTGCACCTGAATGCTCATCCTGCTCCCTCGTTCTTGCAGGCTGAGGAGAAGCTCCACCTCCGTCTCTCTATAATCATCAGCTTTCCTATTGCTAAGGAAGTTATATACTACATTAGCAAATACATTCCAAGCTCGAGCCTCAACAGCGGTCATTGTAGCCACGAAGCGGTGGTCCTTGAGCAACATTCTGATTTGAGGCCCATCAAATAGCTCTGCTTTTTTCTTCTCATAGCTAAAGCCAGGAAAGGTTGAGCCTATGTAGCCAAAACAGTCTCCAGAACAATCGAGTGCTTTGACAAACTGCTTCATGGTCAAGTGATGTTTTTCCAATCAACCAGGGGGTTGTCCATGATATTCTTTTCTCATTCTTTGTTCATTGTATTTCTTCATGGCCATTCTTTTCTTACTCAATGCTCTTCAGTGGCTCTACTGTTCCAGTAGCATAAAAACTGGGATATTTTGTGTGACCTCCTTGTTGTCCCAATAGGAAATTTACCATTTTCAAATCCACGCAGATCAACCACTGGTGATCCCAGTATTACAATCTTTCAAGCACAACCTTGATGTTTGCGTAGTTCTCCTTCAGGGTGACAGAGTGTCCTATAAGGATGGATCCATACTTGTTGCCATTATGTAGTAAGACACATTGTAGGCTTCTTTTCGAACAAAATGTACAGTCACTTGAATGATATTCAGGCAAACCCATAGCAAGAAGAAGCCCCTCGACATCTATGCAGTAAACAAGTTGGCCATCCGAGTGGATGTACTTTCTCAGTTTTGCCTCTCTGTTACAATAAATTGAAACACTTGTACCGGTTTTGAGATGATGTTTCTCCTGTAGCCTGGAAGCCAGCACTTCAGCAGATTACTTTGGCAAATTTAAATCTCAGATCAGATTGTTCAGTTTGGACTGTCTATACAGAGAAACCGATCCTCATGCGCTATATCCTCTTCTTCATCATCATCATAAGTGGACGAAGACGTGGAAGAAGTAAACTCATCCTCATTGATGTCTGTGAGCTTGGTGAAGATGGGTTCAGGTATTTCACCGCTGTGGGGAACCGGTCATATAGCAGATGGTGCACTGAGGTATTTCACGTGCTGTTTGTTTTTCTTATTAAATCTCTTGATGTTTACAAGGCAGAAGTAGGCGTCATCGAAGTATTTTTTTTTTTCTTCTCTCCAAACCACCACACCAAATCTGAGCTTAGCTTTTCAGTGTTTTCACACAAGTTGTGCAAATTTGGTGAGATGCCCGGTTTCTGTCCTGGTCACCAAGTGATACTCCGAAATAAGCAAAGTGCACTCTTTTTGGTAAAAGTATTGATGTTACGTCTTCTGCCACACTTCTGACATGAAGCAGAAGGTTTGATCACATTACACCTGTTCTGGCATCCCTTCATTGTCTCCTTGTCTCTTTGAGGTCAGATTTTAAGGTGCTGTTACTGGCCTATAAAATTCTTCACGGACTGGCACCTCCCTGCCTGGCTGACATGGTTAAGCCCTACATACCGGCTCGGACATTGTGCTTGCGGGGTGCAGAATTGCTGTGTGTTCCTAGGGTGAATAAAAAGTCTGCGGATCACAGAGCTTTCTCTCATCGTGCCCCGGCTCTGTGGAATGATCTCCCTGCACGGATACAGTAGTCAGACTCTGTGGAAAAGTCCAGATTAAAGATTCATTTTTTTTACTCTGTTTCATCGTTAGTATTTTATGTGATTGCGTGTTTTCTTTCATTCTTTTTATTCTTTTATTGTGTTTTTTTTTACTTTTGATTCATGTTGTTGTTTTTGTGGTGTGTGAAGCACCTTGAGACGTCATGAGTTGGCGCTGTACAAATTAATAAAATTTGAATTTGAAATACGTCTTTGAGGTGGTAAAGCGAAGCAACCACAGATATACCAGAAATATCTGGGTCTCTGCAGCACTTCCTTGGCTTGGAAGTTGTAGACATGTTAACTATCTCAAAGAAGAATCAGGGCAAAGTGTGGAACAAACAACAAACTAATGCTGTTACAATCAAACATATATACTCAACAAAAATATAAATGCAACACTTTTGGTTTTACTCCCATTTTGTATGAAATGAACTCAAAGATCTAAAACTTTTCCACATACACAATATCACCATTTCCCTCAAATATTGTTCACAAACCAGTCTAAATCTGTGATAGTGAGCACTTCTCCTTTGCTGAGATAATCCATCCCACCTCACAGGTGTGCCATATCAAGATGCTGATTAGACACCATGATTAGTGCACAGGTGTGCCTTAGACTGCCCACAATAAAAGGCCACTCTGAAAGGTGCAGTTTTATCACACAGCACAATGCCACAGATGTCGCAAGATTTGAGGGAGCGTGCAATTGGCATGCTGACAGCAGGAATGTCAACCAGAGCTGTTGCTCGTGTATTGAATGTTCATTTCTCTACCATAAGCCGTCTCCAAAGGCGTTTCAGAGAATTTGGCAGTACATCCAACCAGCCTCACAACCGCAGACCACGTGTAACCACACCAGCCCAGGACCTCCACATCCAGCATGTTCACCTCCAAGATCGTCTGAGACCAGCCACTCGGACAGCTGCTGAAACAATCGGTTTGCATAACCAAAGAATTTCTGCACAAACTGTCAGAAACCGTCTCAGGGAAGCTCATCTGCATGCTCGTCGTCCTCATCGGGGTCTCAACCTGACTCCAGTTCATTGTCGTAACCGACTTGAGTGGGCAAATGCTCACATTCGCTGGCGTTTGGCACGTTGGAGAGGTGTTCTCTTCACGGATGAATCCTGGTTCACACTGTTCAGGGCAGATGGCAGACAGCGTGTGTGGTGTCGTGTGGGTGAGCGGTTTTCTGATGTCAGTGTTGTGGATCGAGTGGCCCATGGTGGCGGTGGGGTTATGGTATGGGCAGGTGTCTGTTATGGACGAAGAACACAGGTGCATTTTATTGATGGCATTTTGAATGCACAGAGATACCGTGACGAGATCCTGAGGCCCATTGTTGTGCCATACATCCAAGAACATCACCTCATGTTGCAGCAGGATAATGCACGGCCCCATGTTGCAAGGATCTGTACACAATTCTTGGAAGCTGAAAATGTCCCAGTTCTTGCATGGCCGGCATACTCACCAGACATGTCACCCATTGAGCATGTTTGGGATGCTCTGGACTGGCGTATACGACAGCGTGTACCAGTTCCTGCCAATATCCAGCAACTTCGCACAGCCATTGAAGAGGAGTGGACCAGCATTCCACAGGCCACAATTGACAACCTGATCAACTCTATGCGAAGGAGATGTGTTGCACTGCATGAGGCAAATGGTGGTCACACCAGATACTGACTGGTATCCCCCCCAATAAAACAAAACTGCACCTTTCAGAGTGGCCTTTTATTGTGGGCAGTCTAAGGCACACCTGTGCACTAATCATGGTGTCTAATCAGCATCTTGATATGGCACACCTGTGAGGTGGGATGGATTATCTCAGCAAAGGAGAAGTGCTCACTATCACAGATTTAGACTGGTTTGTGAACAATATTTGAGGGAAATGGTGATATTGTGTATGTGGAAAAAGTTTTAGATCTTTGAGTTCATCTCATACAAAATGGAGCAAAACCAAAAGTGTTGCATTTATATTTTTGTTGAGTGTATTTAAAAATGACATTTCTTAACCTTACTACTTTGTTTGGAAACAGCTACTTTTCTAACTTTGTGACTACTTCTCGTATCAAGCATTGAAGTAAAATCTGCCGTCTCTCACACCTTTTCAGCTGGTTTAAAAACTCTGCTTTTGAAGCTGCTTTTGTGCAGAATTCGTGGCGTGAAACTTGAATGAATGAGCAACTTTTGCATTATCCATCAATCCGGAACATGCAGATTACAAAAACGTGATGTGACAGAGGAAATCTGAGCTCAGATTCGAAATCAGCACCACAAAATGACCCTGAATCAGTTCTCAAAGTCCATGCCATAAATTTTTTTTTTATTTTTGTTGACCAGTGTTATGTTTCCCAGCTGCCTCGGGAACACCCTGGGATCCTCCAAGAAGAGTCCGTGGACTTTGCTGAGGATAGGGAAGTGTGGAATGAGCTGCTTGGTGTACTGTCACCAGAATCCAGATGAGCAGCAGAGAATGAATGAATAATTCATTTATTTAGCATGTTTACAACGATGACTAATGTGTTTGTGCTTCCAGCATGCGAATGTGATCCTCTGGGTTCTGAGAGTCCATTCTGTGATCAGCTGACCGGCCAGTGTGTGTGTGTGTCGGGAGCATATGGGCGTCAGTGTGAGCGCTGCCTGCTGGGTTACTGGGGTTTCCCAACTTGTCGACTTTGCTCCTGTAACGGACACGCTGTGGACTGTGACGCCGTGGATGGCCGCTGCCTGAACTGCTCAGATTACAGCACAGGACTCAGCTGTGAGAGGTAACAAACTGCCTGCTGCTCAAACCCAACACCTAACAGACCAAATCGCACCTGATTCAAACCAAATTGCACCTGATTCAAACCAAATTGCACCTGATTCAAACCAAATTGCACCTGATTCAAACCAAATTGCACCTGATTCAAACCAAATTGCACCTGATTCAAACCAAATTGCACCTGATTCAAACCAAATCGCACCTGATTCAAACCAAATTGCACCTGATTCAAACCAAATCTCACTGACGACGAGAGTTAGACATTTACAAGAGTTAGACAGAATCAGATCACCACGTAAGACTTCTGACAGCACGGTGCACGCACACACACAGACACACACACACACACAGACCACACACACACACACACAGACTATTTTCGTGTGAAATAATAATGGCCATAACGTGCATTACTGCATCTACACATTGGAATACCCCCCCCCCCCCCCCCCATGTGTATTCAGCAGCCCCCTTTTCTTCTTAAAGTTGATTAAATGCCCACCCTAAAATTAAATAAATGTAATATTTTAAAGTTGATTATCTGGCCACATGGCTACAGCTCAGCCTCATGAGGTGTGCAGCCAGTACACACTGTGTGTCCGTCACAAACCCGGGTAAGTGAGTAGGGTTGTGTCAGGAAGGGCATCCAGCATAAAACAAGCCAACATAGCCATGCAGAGTACAAATCATATTTCCACACCAAATTGGTCGAGGCCTAGGTTAACAACGACCGCCACTGGTGCTGTTGCCCAACAAGGTTCCGGAGGAAATTGAGCTACTGCTGAGCAAAGAAGAAGAAAAGGAGAACGTTTTCACAGACAGCAGGAGAAGAGGAAAACTAGAAGGTGGAAGTGAGAAAGAAGATTCCCGGAGTGAGTTAGATGAGGTGGTGGAGAGTGGTGATAGGAGCATGTTGGTGAAGGGAACAGATGTGACGAGGAAGTAATGAGGACACCACCATCTGTATCTGTACTCGGGGTGGGTGGGGCCTAAAGCAGAAGTGGGAGTGGTTTCATCTGATATGGGTGGGACTTAAATCAGTGCATCATTTTAAGTCTGAAATTGATATGGATTGATCAGAAGTTGCAATATTATTGTTTATATTGAAAACTGTTTACAGAGCAGCCTCAGAATTGAGATTCAAATCAATGTTTTTGATCACAAACGTAAGAGAACTATTTACAGAACAAGTTTTTTATGAACTCGGAACATGAATATTCTTAAGTGTATGAATGAACAGCCTCAGAACTGTGTAGTAGGAAATTATGAACTACTACATCTGCATGAACAAGAGTTGTCATGCTCAACACAACTTTCTTTTTGTTATTGTTATTTTTTAAATTTTATGATCAAACTGTGATTTTTTTTCCATTTATTTATTTATTTTTACTGCTTAATGTTCTTGGCTTTTTTTTCCACACAACGTTAAACAATGTTGACTAAGGTGTGTGTGTCTGTGTGCATGTGTGTGTGTGACTGAGTGAGAGAGAGGTTGTTCTAAGACTGTTTATTTTTTAATGATCTGTGTGAACTTGGTGATTCAGGCAAACATCCAGTGATGGCAAACAGGGAAATAATATGTCAGCCTTATTCACTGTATTCTTCTCAAAAGCACCACGTTCAATACGAGCAAAGGTTTCCAACTGACTTTATATCACCAACCAAACTAAGAGCAAACAAACGGTTAAAAAATAAATAAATAAAAACCTGACCAGAGTGGAGGCAGTGACCAACACGACATGAGCTGTTTTCAACTCTGTCTTGTCAAATGCACCGCGTACAATACAAAACAAATTCACCAAGTAACTTTAAATACCATACAAACCAAAATAGAGGTGAACTGAAGAAAACCCAAGGAGCACTGAGAGAGCAACGTGAGGCAGAATCAAACCAAGTACAGAGAGAGATCAGTCCGTGTCTGTGTGTGTGCGAGAGGCTGCAGAGAGACGTGTCTGTGTAGGGAGGGGCGGGTCCTGTGTGTGACTGGCCAATCACAGAGTGTGAAGACAGTCAGTTAGTCAATAGTGGAAGAAAACAGTCACTCCTAATCATGGTAATTGGAAGCAGGTTTCAGCCTATACAAAGGGTGTGGAACACATGGGATCATTTAAAATGTTGATGTGTGCCGATGTGACATATCAACTGGTCAAAAATTGAACATTTCTGTAAAACGCTGTGAATATAGACTTTTTTTGAACCAGCTAAAGTTTCAAATTGAAACTAGGACTGCAAGTAGTCATAGACGGGCCCTCATGTCCCCGCGCCACCACCTACCCGGGCCAGCATGATTTCTGTTCAGGGGCCAACCCTCATCACACATGTGAAGTTTCAAGTCAATCAGACAATGCATGAAGGGGTTATCATGACTTGATGTTCCGTGGTGAAGGGTCAAAATGGCGATGCCATAGTGGCCACACCCTTCAACATAGAGAAAAGCTTTTAATACCGTTTGATCAGAATAGTACATAGAGTTCGTTCAAATATAACGTGTGGAAATCACACCAAAATGACACATTTCAAAATGGCCGACTTCCTGTTTGGAGTACACCAGTGGTGCAAGAGACTTTTTTGTACATCTATGAAAGTCACACATGTGCATTTTTAGAAGTGGAATGAAGTTGATGGGGTTAACTAGTCATCAGTATGGCGAAGGGTCATGGCGGCGTCATAGCGGCCACACGCTTTGACATAGAAAAAAGCTTTTAATAACTTTTGATCAGTATCGTCTCTGGATGATCTGACAGAAATTTGAAGTGCATTGGACAAAATTCAATTTCAATTTTCAATTCAATTTTTTTTTTATATAGCGCCAAATCACAACAAACAGTTGCCCCAAGGCGCTTTATATTGTAAGGCAAGGCCATACAATAATGATGTAAAACCCCAACGGTCAAAACGACCCCTGTGAGCAAGCACTTGGCTACAGTGGGAAGGAAAAACTCCCTTTTAACAGGAAGAAACCTCCAGCAGAACCAGGCTCAGGGAGGGGCAGTCTTCTGCTGGGACTGGTTGGGGCTGAGGGAGAGAACCAGGAAAAAGACATGCTGTGGAGGGGAGCAGAGATCGATCACTAATGATTAAATGCAGAGTGGTGCATACAGAGCAAAAAGAGAAAGAAACAGTGCATCATGGGAACCCCCCAGCAGTCTAAGTCTATAGCAGCATAACCAAGGGATGGTTCAGGGTCACCTGATCCAGCCCTAACTATAAGCTTTAGCAAAAAGGAAAGTTTTAAGCCTAATCTTAAAAGTAGAGAGGGTGTCTGTCTCCCTGATCTGAATTGGGAGCTGGTTCCACAGGAGAGGAGCCTGAAAGCTGAAGGCTCTGCCTCCCATTCTACTCTTACAAACCCTAGGAACTACAAGTAAGCCTGCAGTCTGAGAGCGAAGCGCTCTATTGGGGTGATATGGTACTACGAGGTCCCTAAGATAAGATGGGACCTGATTATTCAAAACCTTATAAGTAAGAAGAAGAATTTTAAATTCTATTCTAGAATTAACAGGAAGCCAATGAAGAGAGGCCAATATGGGTGAGATATGCTCTCTCCTTCAAGTCCCCGTCAGCACTCTAGCTGCAGCATTTTGAATTAACTGAAGGCTTTTTAGGGAACTTTTAGGACAACCTGATAATAATGAATTACAATAGTCCAGCCTAGAGGAAATAAATGCATGAATTAGTTTTTCAGCATCACTCTGAGACAAGACCTTTCTGATTTTAGAGATATTGCGTAAATGCAAAAAAGCAGTCCTACATATTTGTTTAATATGCGCTTTGAATGACATATCCTGATCAAAAATGACTCCAAGATTTCTCACAGTATTACTAGAGGTCAGGGTAATGCCATCCACAGTAAGGATCTGGTTAGACACCATGTTTCTAAGATTTGTGGGGCCAAGTACAATAACTTCAGTTTTATCTGAGTTTAAAAGCAGGAAATTAGAGGTCATCCATGTCTTTATGTCTGTAAGACAATCCTGCAGTTTAGCTAATTGGTGTGTGTCGTCTGGCTTCATGGATAGATAAAGCTGGGTATCATCTGCGTAACAATGAAAATTTAAGCAATACCGTCTAATAATACTGCCTAAGGGAAGCATATATAAAGTGAATAAAATTGGTCCTAGCACAGAACCTTGTGGAACTCCATAATTAACTTAGTCTGTGAAGAAGATTCCCCATTTACATGAACAAATTGTAATCTATTAGACAAATATGATTCAAACCACCGCAGCGCAGAAAGCCCTAGCCAATCACGCCAAAATGACACAAAAATTTAAAATGGCCAACTTCCTTTTTGGAGTAGACCAATGGTGCGAGAGACTTTTTTGTACATCTGTGCAAGTCACACGTGGTCCTAATTTTCTTCTCCCTACGCCAAAAAAAAAAAAATCTATGGGGAGGGGTTTTTGAAAGTTCAAGGGGGCGCTATAGAGGCATTTTGCCCCGCCCATGGGCGACGCCCCTATCACATGTAAGCAGATGTCATTCTTGACCTGTGTATCAATTTTCATGATGATATGACAAAAGTAAAGCCATCAAAAGGAAAAATGTAATTTCATGGCGAAGGATTGATATTCGGCACGGACGCAATTACTCGTAACTTCACGGCAATCATCACGTACATTCACCAACTTGTTCTGCATGTTTTAGAAGTGGAATAAAGTTAATTGGGTTAACTATGTGATCATCAGTACCTGTTAAAGTAAGTAGTAATCCTAACCCTAAGTAAGTTGGGGGGCACTGCTGGCTGCGCTGAGGGGCCTGGCTGTCGGGGGGCCTTGTGCTCTTCCTGGCCCCGGGGTTGGGCCTCGCCTCTTGTCTGGGGGCTGGGCCCCGCCCTCGTGTGGCTCGGTGGTCCCTACCTTGTGCTTTGGATTCAGTTGAGGTGGCTCCATTGCTCCCCGTCCTTGCCACCGCTTGCTCCCTCCCTCGGGGGCTGTGGCCTGGGTGGCGTGGTTGTGGGGCTCCCCCAATTGGTGGACCCATGCCGGCGCCCTGTGTGCTTCCCTCAGGTTTGGGGCGGCTTCCCGTGACCCTGTGGGAGGGGGTGTTGTCAGGGGTGCGTTCCGGCGCCGTCGGGCCGCTCTCCTGTTGGTTTGCTGTGCTGTCTGATGGCTGCGGGGGCTGCCTTTCCTGGCCCCCCCGTGCCCTTCCGCTGCCCCTTTTCTCCTGGCTCCCCCGGGGCCCTGCGTCCTGGACCCACTTCCGTCATCGCTCGCGGCCGACTGCGTGGCTTCTGATGTGCCGGAGTGGTCCATGTCATATGGTAAGGTTCTGTACTCTTGTCTTGGCCCAGCACACCTGTCACAGTAGTGATCGGATATTTAGCTGTGATCTGGGTCTCTGTGTGTGGATGGTCGCTTGTTTTTGTGGCCGTCACCACAATTCGGTTTTCTCAAGAGGATTAACACTCCAGTGTTCTGGATTGGTGTATGGATGCTCACTAATTAGACAACAGACTGTTGCTGTCACTGTTTGTTCATGTGTGGTGGTTTGTTCCGGCATGTTGTATGGTTGGGCTCCGTCTCCTCGGTGTCTCACGTCACAGTTATTGTCTTCACCACTTGTCTTTTGTTCTTGTCTGTCTTTGGGTTGTTTTGGTGGTCGGTCCTTCCTGATAGAAACTGTCGGTTGGCTTCGAGTAGGATGTTGTAGGCTGATAGGGAAGGGCGGATGGGGGTCACACACACACCACATTAACTCACACACTATCAATCAATCAATCAATTTTTTTTTTATATAGCGCCAAATCACAACAAACAGTTGCCCCAAGGCGCTTTATATTGTAAGGCAAGGCCATACAATAATTATGTAAAACCCCAACGGTCAAAACGACCCCCTGTGAGCAAGCACTTGGCTACAGTGGGAAGGAAAAACTCCCTTTTAACAGGAAGAAACCTCCAGCAGAACCAGGCTCAGGGAGGGGCAGTCTTCTGCTGGGACTGGTTGGGGCTGAGGGAGAGAACCAGGAAAAAGACATGCTGTGGAGGGGAGCAGAGATCGATCACTAATGATTAAATGCAGAGTGGTGCATACAGAGCAAAAAGAAAAAGAAACAGTGCATCATGGGAACCCCCCAGCAGTCTACGTCTATAGCAGCATAACTAAGGGATGGTTCAGGGTCACCTGATCCAGCCCTAACTATAAGCTTTAGCAAAAAGGAAAGTTTTAAGCCTAATCTTAAAAGTAGAGAGGGTGTCTGTCTCCCTGATCTGAATTGGGAGCTGGTTCCACAGGAGAGGAGCCTGAAAGCTGAAGGCTCTGCCTCCCATTCTACTCTTACAAACCCTAGGAACTACAAGTAAGCCTGCAGTCTGAGAGCGAAGCGCTCTATTGGGGTAATATGGTACTACGAGGTCCCTAAGATAAGATGGGACCTGATTATTCAAAACCTTATAAGTAAGAAGAAGAATTTTAAATTCTATTCTAGAATTAACAGGAAGCCAATGAAGAGAGGCCAATATGGGTGAGATATGCTCTCTCCTTCTAGTCCCCGTCAGTACTCTAGCTGCAGCATTTTGAATTAACTGAAGGCTTTTAGGGAACTTTTAGGACAACCTGATAATAATGAATTACAATAGTCCAGCCTAGAGGAAATAAATGCATGAATTAGTTTTTCAGCATCACTCTGAGACAAGACCTTTCTGATTTTAGAGATATTGCGTAAATGCAAAAAAGCAGTCCTACATATTTGTTTAATATGCACTTTGAATGACATATCCTGATCAAAAATGACTCCAAGATTTCTCACAGTATTACTAGAGGTCAGGGTAATGCCATCCAGAGTAAGGATCTGGTTAGACACCATGTTTCTAAGATTTGTGGGGCCAAGTACAATAACTTCAGTTTTATCTGAGTTTAAAAGCAGGAAATTAGAGGTCATCCATGTCTTTATGTCTGTAAGACAATCCTGCAGTTTAGCTAATTGGTGTGTGTCCTCTGGCTTCATGGATAGATAAAGCTGGGTATCATCTGCGTAACAATGAAAATTTAAGCAATACCGTCTAATAATACTGCCTAAGGGAAGCATGTATAAAGTGAATAAAATTGGTCCTAGCACAGAACCTTGTGGAACTCCATAATTAACTTTAGTCTGTGAAGAAGATTCCCCATTTACATGAACAAATTGTAATCTATTAGACAAATATGATTCAAACCACCGCAGCGCAGTGCCTTTAATACCTATGGCATGCTCTAATCTCTGTAATAAAATTTTATGGTCAACAGTATCAAAAGCAGCACTGAGATCTAACAGAACAAGCACAGAGATGAGTCCACTGTCCGAGGCCATAAGAAGATCATTTGTAACCTTCACTAATGCTGTTTCTGTACTATGATGAATTCTAAAACCTGACTGAAACTCTTCAAATAGACCATTCCTCTGCAGATGATCAGTTAGCTGTTTTACAACTACCCTTTCAAGAATTTTTGAGAGAAAAGGAAGGTTGGAGATTGGCCTATAATTAGCTAAGATAGCTGGGTCAAGTGATGGCTTTTTAAGTAATGGTTTAATTACTGCACTACATACACTACATACCTTCTGTCTTGCAAGAATAAATTGCATATATGGGTATTAATGTTCATAAATGGTTCCGCCAGTGTGGCATTTACCATCACTATATATGCAGACAGGGGAAAAAAAAAAAAGAAATTAGGGCTTGAAAAGTCAGAAGCATAATAAACAGCGCAATTATAATAGGTTCTCATAGGATGACTTCATCGTCACTCAGGCCCTAATTAAATGTGACACTACATTGTGTTTCCTCAAACCTAAATTTTACATATATATTTGTCTTATATATTGACCTTATACATGCTAAATCTAGATCCAATGTAATATCATATTTTGAGTGATCATTCCTGAGCATCAGCAGTGAGTCACCAATTATCGCCTCATTTCTGCTTCAAGCTGCCTGCAGTCATCATCTATCTGAAGCTTTTCTGCAACAATCATTTCCACATAAATTCAGCATTATTTCAAAATGAAAGACGGGGAAAGAGATCAGAGCGCCACAGCAGCACGTCTGAGATCTGGCGTGCTGCTGCACCTATGTCAGTTTGGAGCTCCAATAGTGAGTCACTGATTATCACCTTGTTTCTGCTTAAAAACTGACATTAGTGACAGGTAGGTTGGTCAAAAACAGTTGGACACAAATGCAAGGCTCAAACAAACAGCTCTGGTTAGTAAAGGGCTTTACTGGTGTGGATAGCAGAGGTCGGAACACGTCCAAAAAACACTGCAGCACAAAAACATCAGGCTATAGGCGTAGTCGATCAAATGGGCAGGAGGTCAGGAACACGAGGCGGGCAGGACTATGGAACACGAAACACGAAACAAGAGCTGGAGAGAAGGCACAAAGTGCACCAATCTGGCGAGGAACTACTGCACCCAGTGAACCTTATATAACCTAGGTGATGAGCAGCAAATCTGGAAGCTGTCACAGGTGTGCATGGAAAGCACCAGAACCAGGGCGTGGCCAGAGAGAGAAAGAGAGAGGCCCACCACCAAGAACCCAGGAACAGACAAGAGAGGTAGAGGAAGACAGAGCCAAGCAGGAAAATCTAGCAAGAGAATAAACACACAGAAAATCAATGAATCAGAAAAAAGAAAATAACAAAACGGGCTAAAAAATAAAACCAAAAACCAGACACAAATTCAAACCCTGGCAGTACCTCATCCCCACACCCTCATCTATGGCTGACTCCTGACAGCACTGGAATGGACTGGTTTGATATGACTGACATAAAACGTTGGGTGAATGCACATGGACCTGGGGAGATGGAGACTAACAGAAACAGGGTTGATAATTTTGGAAACCGGAAAGGTACTACCGAACCTGGTAGCCAATTTATTGGGCAGTCCTCTCAGGGTAAGGTGGCGCATAGAGAGCCAAACTTTCTGACTGTAAGTGTATGATGGCACAGTGGACCTCCTATGGTCGGCAGCAGTTTTGTAGGTCACCGTGGAACATAACAATGCGTTCCTGGCCCACATCCAGGTTCCTTGACAACGGAGAATCAGGTTCAGAGCTGAGGGAACAGAGGAGTTGAGATTAATAGGAGGAAACAAAGAAGGTCGATGACTGTAAACTACATGGAAAGGAGAATAACCAGAGGAAGCTGAGGGTAAACCGTTATGAGCAAGCTCAATCCAATTGAGTTTTGCTGACCATGATGCTGGGTGTTGTGATGCGAGAACCCGGAGACCCTTCTCTAGCTCCTGATTAAGCTGTTTCGTTTGCCCATTGGCCTGTGGACGGTAGTCCGAGGTTAAACTTGACGTGACCCCGAGGAGATGGCAGAACTCCCTTCAAAAATTAGACAAACTGTGGCCCATGATCAGAAACAATGTCATGAGGTAACCCGTGTAATTTGAAAACTTGTGACAGCATCACTTTGGCCGTTTCTTTAGCAATTGGAAGGTTTGGAATGAAATGAACCATTGTAGACAGCCGGTCAACAACGGTTAAAACCACAGTATGGCCCTTAGAGGGCAGAAAACTGGTAACAGAGTCTAAGGAGATGTGAGTCCACAGGTGAGTAGGTACAGAAAGCAGCCATAAAGTGTCTGCAGGCGGGCGGTTGGACGAGTTATGCATCACACAAACATGGCAGGCTGTTATGGTTAGAGGTTCGGGTGGGACCGAAACATTGCAGGCAATGGACCCAAATGCAGGGAGCTGGACACGGAGAAGAGTACAAAGGAAAATATATTTATTTATAATAAATAAAGTAAAGGTACTGCGCTGGGATGCTTGCAGTGTGGTGAGATGGTCCGCCTCCTGGTGGTGAAATGAGGGAGCTACAGGATCCCGAGCCAGTCTTAAAGGATCAACTAAGGTTTCAGGGTTCAGGACCAGGTGGAATGCTTGCCTCCGAGACCAGAAACTATGGGGAATAAAGACACACAGGGTGAGTGAATGTACTCATAATGCTGGGGCCTCAAAACAATCACAGTTCATAAAACGTTTAACACAGGTTGTTTCAGAGGTTAGGAAATAAAGTTTGTTTCTTAGGAAATAAAGTTCTCTGTTCAGGAATTGTTCATACTTCATAAGTTGTATCCAGAGGTCAGAGGTCAAGTGCTGCGTGTTGTAACACAGTTCCAATTAAGCAGGACTTACTACAGCTGGGTTCTCAATTGTTTGATATCAGAATTCATACAGTTCTTAAGAAGAGCTCTTGGAACAGTTCTTTATCATAGCACAGTCACAAACAGGGGTGAGTGAGAACGGGATCTCACTGAGACGAGGAGTAACTTAACTGGCATGTAGTTGAGGCGCGCTCTGCACAAAGAACCGAGGAGTTCCAAAGGGACGTTGCTGTGCAGGTAGTTAGAGCCAGGATCCAAGTCCGCTTGAGAGCCGTACCTGAATCTTCTGGAACATCAGGAAAAGACAGTTCGCTGTAATACGGAAATTAGAGGGGAGGTCAGATTATCTGAGCTTTTGCTGCGGGACGTTTCGGCGTCTTAAGCGCACAGCTGGAAGAAGCAGTCAAGGTCACAGGGTGGCATTCAGGTTTGATCCTCTTGGAGACTGCCTGGATCATGGAAAGTGGCTCTGGAAGCTGACGAAGTAAAACGAGGCAAGCAAGGCAACAGACAAACACGGCACACAACTGTCTGGCAATACAATGAACAGAAAGTCAGGGCTTAAATAGTCTATCAATAATCAGTCACTCATCTGATTCAGGTGTGAAACAAAACTGAGGGCACCATCTAGTGGAGAAACTAACACATGGCACTGGTAAAAGAAAAAAAAACAGAGTTAAAACCAGGCTCGGTGGGAAATCCTGACACAGGCATTAAGTAACATCTTTGTATAACCCTGGCCACCAGAATCTTTGCTGCACAACGAACATGGTCGTTTTAATGCCTGGATGACAAGAAAATCAACTATCATGGCACCAGCGAATCACGTCCCCCCTGAGGGCTACAGGAACAAAGAGTTTGCCCTGCAGGCAAGCAGCAGGAACTGACGCTTCACCCAAAGACGATTTGACACTTGACTCTATATCCCAGGTTAATGCAGACACAAAGCAAGACGCTGGTAAAATAATTTCCGGATCGGCTGGCGCGTCAACCAGGTCCCCCTGACGAGGCAAAGCATCTAGCTTACCGTTTTTGGTGCCTGGTTGGTAAGACAGCACAAAATTAAAACAGCTGAAGAATATGGCCCATCTGGCTTGGCAGGAATTAAGGCATTTCATGGTGCGTAATACGCTAGGATCTTGTGGTCAGTGGAGACCAGGAATGGAATTTGTGCCTCTCTAACCAGTGCCGCCCCTCATCCAAGGCCACTTTAACCGCCAATAGCTCGTGGTCGCCAATGCTGTAATTACACTTAGCAGTGCCGTGTTGAACGCCGGGAATGAAGCACAGGACGGTGACTGACGCTCCCATTCGGCAGTGGCCCAGGCAGCGGCTCGTCCGGTCAGATGAGTTATTATGTAGGCTATTTTTGTTCTGTCAGTAGGGAACATAGGAGACAATCAATTCAAAATGCAGTTCACACTGAGTGATAAATGGCCTGACGTCCCCTGATTCGCCTGAGAAGTGTTCTGGGCGAGATAACTGGTTGCCAGCGAGGTGGCTGGTGGCCAAGGCGGGGGGTTAGCACTCCCAGTGGCCACGTCCGACGTATCCTGTGGATCAAGACGGGACAGAATCCAGCTCATCTGTGCGCTCACGGACGACATAAACTCGTCCTGGTGTTTAGCAAGCTCGATAAACCCGGCGCTGAGCGTAGAGAGCTTGTCTTCCTGCTGAGCAACCCGCTGGCTGTGGTGGCGCACCGCCAACTGGAACAGATCGGAGCCCGCTGTGTCTATCGTAGGCCAGATTGATCTGACAGGCGAGTGTAGGAGGACACAAATGCGAGGCTCACACAGGCAGCTCTTGTTACAGAACGGTTTTAATGTGGTAAGCAAGGGTCGATACACGGATAGGCAGTCCAAAAGGCTCAGCAGCAGTACAATGATCATAAGGCTTAGTCGAGGTTGGGACAGACATGAGGTCAAAAACACAATGAAGAAGGCAGGACTAGAGATCACGAAGGCAAGAACTGGATAGAAGGCACAGGGCGCATCAATCTGGCGAGGAACAAACACAGACAGTGAGCATATATACCCCCAGAAGCCAATGAGCAAATCCAGGACAGGTGTGCAAGGAAGGAACCAGAAACAGGGTGTGGCCAGAGACAGAGAGCGAGACAGCAACAGACACACCCCAACCAGAAAAGGAACACAAAGCAAAGCATGCATGAACAAAAGGAAGATAACCAAACTGACCAAAAACAAAACAGAAAACCAACCCCACCGTCAGTCCCTGACAACAGCGGTCAGGTTTTTGGACAAAAAAGCGCACAGATGCAGCCTGTTGTCTGAAGGATTTCTCTGCGATAGTACCACTCCCTCACCACCGCTACGTTTTCCAGATCCATTTTAACCCTTCCATGATTACAAATCCAAGGAAGGACAATGTAGGTCGATGGAACTTGCACTTCTCATCTTTTACAAAGAAGTCATTTTGCAGTAAAGTTTGCAGAACGGTGTGTACATGCCGGGAGTGAGTTGCAAGATTGGGGAAAAAGATTAGGATGTCATCTAAGTACACAAATACAAACTTATTAATTTACTCCTGCAACACATCATTAACTAAATTCTGGAACACGGCAGGTGCGTTTGTGAGTCTGAATGGCATGGCTAAATATTCGTAATGCCCTGTAGGCGTATTAAAGGCTGTTTTCCATTCATCTCCCTGTCTTATCCAGACTAAGTGATAAGCGTTACGTAGGTCGAGTTTAGTAAATATCTTGACTCCTTCCAACAACTCAAAAGCAGAAGAGATGAGTGGCAGCGGATAACGGTTCTTAACAGTGATGTTGTTTAAGCTGCGGTAATCTATGCAGGGGCGGAGAGACTTATCCTTCTTTTCCCCGAAAAAGAACTCCGCCCCTGCGAGCAATGACAATGGTCTGACCAAACCGTCTGCTAACGACTCTTGGATGTATTCATTCATAGCACTGCATTCAGGGCCTGACAGAGAAAAGAGTTTTCCCCGAGGCGAACTCGCTCCAGGGAGGAGCTCGATGGTACAATTGTATTCATGATGGGGTGGTAAAGATTTAGCTTTAGCTTTGCTGAATGTGGGTGCGAGGTCCTGGTAACACATCGGTACCCCTACAAAGTCCGGGTTAGAACCCAGGGGAGTGCATTCTGATTTAGAAAAACAAGCATTAGTACAAGCCAGGGCCCAGGAAGTAATTTCTCCCTCTATCCAATCAAAGTTGAGCCCATGACGTTGTAACCAGGGGTGCCCCAGAATAGTTGGGTGAGTCATATTATCAAACACGTGGAAGCTTATGGCTTCTGAATGAGTCCCGGAAGCCAGCACGATGAGCTCATCAAGGTTCACTGGGAGGTTGACGGCAACGAGTTGGTCCTGGACAGTGTCTGACAGCCCCTGGAAGGAAACGTCAAGGAGTGCGGCTGGGTTCCATTCGCTTTTAGCTGCCAGGATCCGTAAGTCTCTAGCATAGTCAGCAACTCGGTGGCTGCCTGCTTGAGCCTCATGAGGGAACGTGCAGCTTCGTGTCCCAGTGAAGTATGGTGAAACACCTGTTGGAGTGCTATTGTGAAGGCAGGAAGTGAAGCACAGGTGGCGGATTGTCGACCCTATTCTGCCGTAGCCCACACTGCAGCTCGGCCGGTCAGGTTAGTTGCCATGAACATTATCTTCGCCCAGTCGGACGGAAACATTGATGGCATAAGTTTGTAGTGCAACTCACATTGTGTGATAAATGGTCTGACATCACCAGCCTTACCAGAAAAGCGTTCTAGTTGTGACAACAGGTTGCAGACCACAGGTGCAGGTATGGAAGCAGGTGAGGCTGCTGACAGCCCCAGTGGAGGTACACTGGAATTACTGGTAGCCATGTCCAACATAGCCGTGCAAGCTGCTGACTATGATAGCGTACCACCAGCTGGAGCGGGTCTGAGCCTGCTGTTTCCATTGTTGACCAGATTGATCTGACACGCAGGTTGGTCAAAAATGGTTGGACACAAATGCAAGGCTCAAACAAATAGCTCTGGTTAGTTAAAGGCTTTACTGGTGTGGATAGCAGAGATCGGAACACAAGTAGGCAGTCCAAAAAACACAACAGTACAGAAACATCAGGCTATAGGCGTGGTCGATCAAATGGGCAAGAGGTCAGGAACACAACAAGGCAGGCAGGACTATGGAACACGAGAAACAGCTGGAGAGAAGGCACAAAGCACATCAATCTGGCGAGGAACTAGTGCACCAAGTGAGTTTATGTAACCCCAGGGTATGATCTGCAAATTAGGAACAGGTGTGCATGGAAAGCACCAGAACCAGGGCGTGGCCAGAGAGAGAAAGAGAGACGCCCACCACCAAGAATCCAGGGACAGACAAGAAAGATGGAGACAGACAGAGCCAAGCAGAAAACCCAGCAAGAGAATAAACACACAGAAAAACAATGAATCAGAAAAAAGAAAATAACAAGTATTAAACTTACTTTGACACCCACACATTCCCAAATACTAGTGTTGAAATTTACATGGATCTGATCTGTTCCAGCTGAGCTGAGACGTGTTCAGCGCTGCACGAATCAACAATCCATTACACACACACACACTCTCTCTCTCTCATTATTATTATTATTATTATTATTATTATTATTATTATCATCGTTGACAGGATTCCAAAAAAGTTCTCCACCACGCGACGCGGATGTTACGTCTGTGGATGTAAATGATTTCTGATTCTATGAGCGAGTGGTTTCATCAGCCAGTAGTTCTGAAAGCAAATGGATCATCATCTTGTTTCTTGACAAGACTCATTGAGCACCAGTGCACGCTGCCCACTGATTTGCCCTAATCTAAACTGGCGACCGCACCTCCTTGTCGGGACACGTCTCAGTGCAACTGTAGGCTGTAGTTCTCATATTAACCTTTGTGTGGACAACTCACACTCTCATTTTTGCCCTGCTTAGGTGCCTGGATGGTTACTATGGAGATCCAGTGTTGGGGTCAGGTGACCACTGCCGTCCATGTATGTGTCCTGAAGGCCCCACCAGCCTGCGCCAGTTTGCTGCAAGTTGTTATCATGATGATGAATCCCAGAGTATCATTTGTGCCTGCAGCCCAGGATACAGAGGTAAAACAGAACTTCATCTTACCAACATATGAGATTCAAGGAAGAGGACAGTTAACGATCTTCACACACACCAAACTGAAAGATGCCATCTCCAGGCTGACCTGTCTACCGAGCTCACAGGTCTGCGGCAGGACTATACTCATAATGGGTGGTGCAGGAGTTCAGAGACTGTTGGGTGCTTTTATTTGGGTCTAGTGGTTGAATATTGGGCTTGAGAGCAGAGGAACCTCAGTTCAAATCCCAGCCTGACTGGAAAATCACTAAGGGCCCTTGGGCAAGGTCCTTAATCCCATAGTTGCTCTCGGTGTGTAGTGAGCACCTTGTATGGCAGCTGCCTGACATCGGGGTGAATGCGAGGCATTATTATAAAGCGCTTTGAGTGTCTGATGCAGATGGAAAAGCGCTACATTAATGCAGTCCATTTTATGTGCAAAGGAGAGCTTTCCATTGGACCCAAAGCTAATGTTAAATTAGCTTTAAAGAGGTTCCACAGTTGTCGCTCACAGTTTCAGCAGCATGCCACCACAGGGGTGAACACACTACATCATCTCTTCACTAATGTGAATGTAAAAAAGTGAGGTGGGCTTCATAAATAATTGGCAAAGCTTCTGGGGAAAACCTGGTCTTGTTAGGAGAGACGGCATCCATCCCACTTTGGATAGAGCAGCTCTCATCTCTAGAAATCTGGCCAATTTTCTTAAACCCTCCAAACCGTGACTATCCAGGGTTGGGACCAGGAAGCAGAGTTGTAGTCTTACACACCTCTCTGCAGCTTCTCTCCCCCTGCCATCCCCTCATTACCCCATCCCCGTAGAGACGGTGCCTGCTCCCAGACTACCAATAACCAGCAAAAATCTATTTAAGCATAAAAATTCAAAAAGAAAAAATAATATAGCACCTTCAACTGCACCACAGACTAAAACAGTTAAATGTGGTCTATTAAACATTAGGTCTCTCTCTTCTAAGTCCCTGTTAGTAAATTATATAATAATTGATCAACATATTGATTTATTCTGCCTTACAGAAACCTGGTTACAGCAGGATGAATATGTTAGTTTAAATGAGTCAACACCCCCGAGTCACACTAACTGCCAGAACGCTCATAGCACGGGCCGAGGGGGAGGATTAGCAGCAATCTTCCATTCCAGCTTATTAATTAATCCAAAACCCAGACAGAGCTTTAATTCATTTCAAAGCTTGACTCTTAGTCTTGTCCATCCAAATTGGAAGTCCCAAACACCAGTTTTATTTGTTGTTATCCTCCTGGTCGTTACTGTGAGTTTCTCTGTGAATTTTCAGACCTTTTGTCTGACTGAGTGCTTAGCTCAGATAAGATAATTATAGTGGGCGATTTTAACATCCACACAGATGCTGAGAATGACAGCCTCAACACTGCATTTAATCTATTATTAGATTCAGCTGGCTTCGCTCAAAATGTAAATGAATCCACCCACCACTTTAACCATACTTTAGATCTTGTTTTGACTTATGGTATGGAAATTGAAGACTTAACAGTATTCCCTGAAAACTCCCTTCTGTCTGATAATTTCTTAGTAACATTTACATTTACTCTGATGGACTACCCAGCAGTGGGGAATAAGTTTCATTACACTAGAAGTCTTTCAGAAAGCGCTGTAACTAGGTTTAAGGATATGATTCCTTCTTTATGTTCTCTAATGCCATATACCAACACAGTGCAGAGTAGCTACCTAAACTCTGTAAGTGAGATAGAGTATCTCGTCAATAGTTTTACATCCTTATTGAGCACAACTTTGGATGCTGTAGCTCCTCTGAAAAAGAGAGCCTTAAATCAGAAGTGCCTGACTCTGTGGTATAACTCACAAACTCGCAGCTTAAAGCAGATAACCCGTAAGATGTAGAGGAAATGGCGTCTCACTAATTTAGAAGATCTTCATTTAGCCTGGAAAAAGAGTCTGTTGCTCTATAAAAAAGCCCTCTGTAAAGCTAGGACATCTTACTACTCATCACTAATTGAAGAAAATAAGAACAACTCCAGGTTACTTTTCAGCACTGTAGCCAGGCTGACAAAGAGTCAGAGCTCTATTGAGCCGAGTATTCCTTTAACTTTAACTAGTAATGACTTCATGACTTTCTTTGCTAATAAAATTTTAACTATTACAGAAAAAATTATTCATAATCATCCCAAAGACATATCTTTATGTTCGGCTGCCTTCAGTAATGCTGGTATTTGGCTAGACTCTTTCTCTCTGTCATGCCCCGCCCAGTTCCAGGCTTCAGTCCTTATTTCCCATCTTTATTTGGTTCTGCTCCTTTTGCCCCAGCCTTGTTTTATTAATTGCCATTTTCATCATGTGTTTATTCTATGTTCTATTTTTGCCTTTGGCACATTCTTCTTTGTTACTTTTATACTTCAGCCATGTTCCAGTTCCGTTCTAGTTTTGTTCTGTCAGTCTGTGTTTTCATGGTTTATCAATTAGTTATTTTTTGCTGTTCTCATTTCTGTAATATGTCGTACTGTGATGCCAGGTTTTGTTTTGTTATCACTTAGTTTCTGTTTTTCTCATAGTTTTTGTCTGTCTGTTCCACTTTAGTTTTGTCATAGTATTTAATTTCCTTTTATTCTGTTTATCATCTTCTGGTTTGCTTTTGAGTCCTGTTCAAGTTTAGATTCGTGTTCATGTTTTTCTTGTATGATCTTTAGTTGTCTTGTCTGTAATTCTCTTCACTGCTCACTTGCACCTGTCTGTCTCATCCTGTCCTCATCTGCTCCGTGTCTGCACTCTTCTCAGTTCTCACGTGTTCACACCCAGTTTCATTGTTATCACTGTCTTCTTCTGATCACGGCACTCTCTGCACCTGCACTTTCTCATCACTGTTGGCCACGCCCCATTTGTCTGTCATTTCCTTGCCCATTTGTCACTGCCTTCTTGCATCTCTTTTCTCTCTTAGTTTACACCTGACCACGCCCCCTTCCAGGCCCGTCCTCCACCACGTGCACCTCATTATCCTATATTTAAACTGCTTCAGTTCACTTCCTCCCTGCTCGTTTGTTGATTCACTCACTTACCAGCACTTTGTCTCAGTCCTGTTTTGCCAAGCCGTGTTTTTTGATTCTGCTCTGTGTACTGGATCCTGCTTTTTGTCTCAGCCCTGATAACTCTGTTTGCTCGTGTACTGACCCTGCTTGTTTTTGACCACGTCCTCTGTCTTGTCCCTGCCCGGTACTTTTGCTCCACGGACTGCCTTCCTGTTACTGAACCCAGGCCTGAACTAAACCATCCTTTACTCATCCGTCCTGTTGTGAGCCTGCATTTGTGTCCAACCTCTGTCTGAGCCTCGCCTCCGCTCAGTCCTGTCACTCTCCGATTGTTCTGTCTGAGTTATTTTCATTAGATACTTCATCCAAACCATCAACATGTTTATTAGACCCCATTCCTACCAGGCTGCTCAAGGAAGCCCTACCATTATTTAATGCTTCGATCTTAAATATGATCAATCTATCTTTGTTAGTTGGCTATGTACCACAGGCCTTTAAGGTGGCAGTAATTAAACCAGTACTTAAAAAGCCATCACTTGACCCAGCTATCTTAGCTAATTATAGGCCAATCTCCAACCTTCCTTTTCTCTCAGAAATTCTTGAAAGGGTAGTTGTAAAACAGCTAACTGATCATCTGCAGAGGAATGGTCTATTTGAAGAGTTTCAGTCAGGGTTTAGAATTCATCATAGTACAGAAACAGCATTAGTGAAGGTTACAAATGATCTTCTTATGGCCTCGGACAGTGGACTCATCTCTGTGCTTGTTCTGTTAGACCTCAGTGCTGCTTTTGATACTGTTGACCATAAAATTTTATTACAGAGATTAGAGCATGCCATAGGTATTAAAGGCACTGCGCTGCGGTGGTTTGAATCATATTTATCTAATAGATTACAATTTGTTCATGTAAATGGGGAATCTTCTTCAAAGACTAAAGTTAATTATGGAGTTCCACAAGGTTCTGTGCTAGGACCAATTTTATTCACTTTATACATGCTTCCCTTAGGCAGTATTATTAGACGGCATTGCTTAAATTTTCATTGTTACGCAGATGATACCCAGCTTTATCTATCCATGAAGCCAGAGGACACACACCAATTAGCTAAACTGCAGGATTGTCTTACAGACATAAAGACATGGATGACCTCTAATTTCCTGCTTTTAAACTCAGATAAAACTGAAGTTATTGTACTTGGCCCCACAAATCTTAGAAACATGGTGTCTAACCAGATCCTTACTCTGGATGGCATTACCCTGACCTCTAGTAATACTGTGAGAAATCTTGGAGTCATTTTTGATCAGGATATGTCATTCAAAGCGCATATTAAACAAATATGTAGGACTGCTTTTTTGCATTTGCGCAATATCTCTAAAATTAGAAAGGTCTTGTCTCAGAGTGATGCTGAAAAACTAATTCATGCATTTATTTCCTCTAGGCTGGACTATTGTAATTCATTATTATCAGGTTGTCCTAAAAGTTCTCTGAAAAGCCTTCAGTTAATTCAAAATGCTGCAGCTAGAGTACTGACAGGGACTAGAAGGAGAGAGCATATCTCACCCATATTGGCCTCTCTTCATTGGCTTCCTGTTAATTCTAGAATAGAATTTAGCTTTCAGGCTCCTCTCCTGTGGAACCAGCTCCCAATTCGGATCAGGGAGACAGACTTTTAAGATTAGGCTTAAAACTTTCCTTTTTGCTAAAGCGTATAGTTAGGGCTGTATCAGGTGACCCTGAACCATCCCTTAGTTATGCTGCTATAGACTTAGACTGCTGGGGGGTTCCCATGATGCACTGTTTCTTTCTCTTTTTGCTCTGTATGCACCACTCTGCATTTAATCATTAGTGATTGATCTCTGCTCCCCTCCACAGCATGTCTTTTTCCTGGTTCTCTCCCTCAGCCCCAACCAGTCCCAGCAGAAGTCTGCCCCTCCCTGAGCCTGGTTCTGCTGGAGGTTTCTTCCTGTTAAAAGGGAGTTTTTCCTTCCCACTGTAGCCAAGTGCTTGCTCACAGGGGGTCGTTTTGACCGTTGGGGTTTTACATAATTATTGTATGGCCTTGCCTTACAATATAAAGCGCCTTGGGGCAACTGTTTGTTGTGATTTGGCGCTATATAAAAAAATTGATTTGATTTGATTTAATGTAGCCAACAGAGCCATCCCTTGTCCACACACTGGACAATCAGGTCTTAGTTCTGACACACAGACCTCTCACCAGACGTATGTGGCCTGCACTAAAAACTGGTACTGTGTGGCCAGATGGAGCCATCTCCAAACTACAGCTTCACATATACAGACTGGACCATATTTGCACAATCCGATACGGGCCAGTGACACCCTCGAACTACAACTCTTTTGGACTATATTAACTTCTACATGAGCAGTGTCACATTAAAGAAAAAAATACACACCTTTCCAAATCATAAAGTTTGAGACAGTCTGCCATCTGCACCACCAGTGAAGCTCTACCTTCAAGGCTGATGCCATGGCAGTGTGCAGCAAAATGTGTTCAGGAAGCCAGAAGTGACAAAGCAAGCGGCTGCAGGAACACTTCAACGTCACCTCAGAAACACTGACGTGCCAGCTGTCAAGCTCTCACTTGGTCCTGGAGATAAACCATCACTCACTCTGAGCACTGCTGAGGTCGGGGCCTCACTTCGACAGTCAGCAGGATCTGAGGGCATTCCTGGATTAGTCCTCAGGTCACGTGCCGAAGAACTAAGCGAGGTCGTCAGACATTTTCAATGAACTCCGCCCCTCTCCACGACACTCACATGTCTAAAAACAAGAATCATGATTCCAATTGCCAAACAGTCCATGGTTCCAATGCTAAATGACTACAGGTCTGTTGCTTTAATGCCTCTAGTCATGAAGTGCTTTGACAAACTGACCTATCAAAAAATATCAAAAACTTTGAATATTTTGATGAAAACACTTCTGCCTGCTTGTGGGACTGATGCTTTGTTGTTTTGTGTCTTTAAATGCACATCTCTCTCACCTGACCTCTCCAGGTGCTCACTGTGATGAGTGTTCCTCCGGTTACTATGGAAACCCAGGTGAGATTGGGGGGCTGTGTCAGCCATGCCAGTGTAACAACAATATCGACAAGATGGATCCAGCTTCCTGTGACCCCAAAACTGGCGAATGTTTACGCTGTCTCTACCACAGCGAAGGCACTGCCTGCCAACACTGCAAGTTGGGTTACTATGGCAATGCCCTGTTGCAGGACTGCAGGAGTGAGTATGCTGGATTGACTGGTTAAACATCAGGAACAATGGAATATTCTATCTGTTATTTCATATCAGTACTCAGGGTGCTGTCCCACTTGGATAGCACCACTTGTTGGAGAATAGACGGTGATGCAAATTTGCAACCAAGCAAGCGAATGAGCCGCAAATGGCAGTTGGTCTCTTACAGAATTAGTACTAAGTGCACATTGGCCCATCTAGCCGGAATGTTTGCCAAATGTCAGCAGAAGATATCTGCATACATATCACGAGTGCCATTCAAATGCCACACAATACGCTCACAGATGCAGTGAGCTGCTGATTTGCGCAAGAATGTTATGTAGCACTTTCACAGATGTCTAACACCAGTCACAGCTGAAATGATGACACGTTAGCATACCAAGTCTTCAGCTGGTGTTATCCTGCTATTATGTGAATAGACACTGTGGAAATTCCCTCGACTGTAGTCAGTAAGGAACAGCCCAGTAAATAATAAAACAAAATACAATTAATCATAAAATAACAATAAATAAATAATGAAGAATAATAAATGATAATAATAAAGCCTAGTGTGACTCCATGGAAGAAAAAATACAACAAGAAGAAAACTGTGAATAGGGTTCTCACCTACTTGTAGACTGATGTCACATAGGATGAAATATGTAATGTCCAGTTGTCCACGCCATCAAAGAGATCCTGGCTGCCACTGTCACGCACAGGATCGTGCACAGCCACCAGCCGCAGAATGAAATATGTAACGTCCAGTGGGAAGAGCTCCTGGCTGTCACTGTCATGCATGTCATGTGTGACATGCTGCTGTGGACAGATGTCCTCCTCGTCTCTTGGGAATGACTCATTTTTGTCCACTGCTGTGCTGAAGCCCACCTCTGTATATGTGGACTCTTACTGTGGTTCTCTATATAGAAATGAAAGATAATCCCACCTGGCATGGACCATGTATGCACACAGGTTGAGCATTGAGCCACAGCTGCTGGACTCCCTTAGCCACTTCCAGAAGTGCTGTCTCTCTCTGATCTTCTCCACTATTTTGCCATGCTCCCAGGTCAGCTTGTGCATGTCTCTCACGGGGGAATGTCAGAGCCTTAATTTTGTCTCCAATCCCTCACAATGTAGTTTCAGCCGTTACCCCTTCCAAAGTTCTCTCATGATTGTTGCACATTATGAGTTACGCAGACAACATTCAGGGGGCTTCCTGACACCCAGGATGGTTTTGCTAGTGTGTGGCCTGTGTGACAAGGACCCTCCTCACCACTGCCAGCTTTGAAATGTTCAAAATCCAGGCACGAGTGCAGCTCAAGCGTGGGAATTGCAACACCCAGTCTAGTGTTGGGCTTTAGTCCAGAAGATCATGGGTTCAAATCCCCGCCTGACTGGAAAATCACTAAGGGCCCTTGGGCAAGGCCTTTAATCCCCTATTGCTCCCGGTGTGTAGTGAGCGCCTTGTGTGGCAGCACCCTGACATCGGGGTGAATGGTAAAGCGCTTTGAGCGTCTGATGCAGATGGAAAAGCGTGATATAAATGCAGTCCATTTACCCAGTGAATGTTGCACATAATCAAGCAGTTTCCCTTGATATTGCTGTTTGCATACTGTTGAAACTCTGAGATAATCACAGTCAGTCATAAGCTGTCTGGGGGGCTGCAGTCAATGAAGATTTATTTGGTTTGATCAGAACTGGCTGTAATTTCCAGAGAAACGTCAGATTTTTTGGTGTAAAATCTCGTTGAAGGCTGTAGTGGATGACACAACACTCCCCATTGACAGCACACCAATTAGATTTAGTTTCCACCCCCCAGCCCAGTACCCATTACTTGTCCAAGGACACAGACAGGTCAAGTGATGGAGAATTTAACCAAAGTCTACCTAAATGGTTGCCAAACTCCTAAAACCTTGGATGACATTTCAAAAATAATGAAAATATTGATCAAGTATCGATGAAATTTATCAATAGAGTTCATAAAAAATCTTCATTAACCTTGATAAGAGTTTTGATTAAACTGGTTGGTGTAACATGATGATGTCATCTGCAGAATGCGTGTGTAACCAGCTAGGTACCGTGGCAACCAACTGTTCATTACCAGGTGACTGTCACTGTGACCAGAGCAGTGGTCAATGTCACTGCCTGCTGAATGTGATCGGTCAGCACTGTGACCACTGTGCACCCGAAATGTGGAATATGACAAGTGGCAAAGGCTGCCAAGCCTGCAACTGTGACCCCAAGCACTCCTACGGGACATCCTGCAACCAGGTGAGGACTACTTGCGTCAAACTACCTCGCGCTTGTCTTTTCTAATTTTTGTAAAGTCTTTGTGGGTTTATTTTGAGTTGTTTTGTCATTTTGGTGTGGACAAAACAGATAACAATGGATAGAGACTGCTGCAGCTCTGCTTTGAACACAATCTCTACATTTGCAATACTTTTTTCAACACAAAACCCCACCATAGGGTCTCCTAGATGCACCCAAGATACACCCCCAATCTCAATTCTCTTTTGTACCCCTTCCCCTTGGACCTACCCCTACCACCAACCCATTAAAACACGGGGTAAGGTGAAGGGGTACGCCTCTAGCCCTTTGAATTGAGACACCCCTCTACCTTAGGAGAAAAAAAAAAAACCTGCCGTGTCAAACTGCCGTCTTCACTGTTTGTCACCATGGCAACCAAAGCGAAACTTGTTGCAGTAGCCTGTATGCTCTTTTTATTTTCTTGCCTTTCTGTGTAAATACAAAGAAATAGAAGTAGTTGCAGATTTCTTTGACGCATTGCAATCATGATGTTAATCAAGTTAATTAATTGAATTAATTTGTAATTTATAATAACAATTAATAGCATTAATAATTAATTAATTAGCAATTGATCAATGCTAATTAATTAATAATTAATCAATAATAGTAATAATTAATATTGTCTGATTAATAATTAATTAATTGATTATTAATTAATTAATTAATTAATTAATTAGTAATTAAAATAAATAAACCCTTGAAATATATCAGTCTGTGTGGAATGAATGTATACATGATACAAGTTTCACTTTTTGAATGGAATGACTGAAATAAATCAACTTTTTCATGATATTCTAATTATATGTCCAGCATCTGTATGTATGTTGTGGGCTGCATCTAGTTCTGTTAACCTGATATTTCTTTTTCAGATTCTCCCATTTTTTTACATCCAGCCCTATTTCCTTTAGAAATTTCCTTGATAAATAATATCAGTCTGTCAGGACGTCAGGTTATGTGTTACACATACGTGTGTGTATGATTATTTTATTTGTCTTATTTTATTTTTATTTTATTGAAATTTATTGTTTTATCATGGTTTTATTATTTATGTATTATTTTATCTTATCTATTTTAGTGTTATTATTGTTATTACTATTTTGCGTGTCTGCTTTTGCTGTGCAGCACTTTGGAGACTTGAGTCTGTTTAAATGTGCTTTATAAATAAAGTGGATTGGATTGGATAGATATTTTCCAACTTCTCCTCATTTTCTGCCTCATTTTCTTATTAGGAGTCGAGTGTGTTCAGGGCTCCTGTTTGTTTACTAAATACACACACGTGTTACAGACATTGAAATCCAACAGCAGGGGGCGCTATTATCCAAAGATTTATGAACATACAAATTAACCTGCTTATCCTTTATCATGATTTTCTCCGTTGTGAGATATAAAAGTGTCTTATGGTAGCGTTCGTGTGTATGTGCATTTAACGCCTCAGCGCACGAGCGACGTTATGATATTCTTCAGAACAACAATATACACAACATGCATCCAGCAGCAGACACGTTACTGTCATAGACAACTGCCTGTAAAGTTTTTTGGCAAGTTATAACTTTCTAACGGTGTAATTTGTAATGAAAGCCGTTTACATTTATGCGGCTCTTTCTGTACCATGTTTGTTTCTGTGGAGACAGCGGGTAAGCTCCTCCTACCCTCCAAACGGAGTGTGCATCCAGATTCACTCTGTTTGAAGGGGTTTGTAGCCCTCTGCCTCGCTCCAAAAAGACAACTGAGACACCCCTCTGTCTCTCGTGGTCGTGCAAAACGGAGGGTTAGTGGTAAGAGGAAGGGCCGAGGGTTAGAACTGAGATTCAGACTAAGTCACTAGCATTTGCTGGACCTGGTAACCACCAAAAGGACTGATCTAAACAGTGTCCTACTTTCACAGCACAGAATGAGACACTGCCTACAACCAAGGAAGCTATATTATATAACGGCTGAGTGGATCCTTGTCATTTGATTGGTGCTTTGTGTGTCACATCAATCAATCAATCAATCAATTTTTTTATATAGCGCCAAATCACAACAAACAGTTGCCCCAAGGCGCTTTATATTGTAAGGCAAGGCCATACAATAATTATGTAAAACCCCAACGGTCAAAACGACCCCCTGTGAGCAAGCACTTGGCTACAGTGGGAAGGAAAAAACTCCCTTTTAACAGGAAGAGGAACCTCCAGCCGAACCAGGCGCAGGGAGGGGCAGTCTTCTGCTGGGACTGGTTGGGGCTGAGGGAGAGAACCAGGAAAAAGACATGCTGTGGAGGGGAGCAGAGATCGATCACTAATGATTAAATGCAGAGTGGTGCATACAGAGCAAAAAGAGAAAGAAACACTCAGTGCATCATGGGAACCCCCCAGCAGTCTAAGTCTATAGCAGCATAACTAAGGGATGGTTCAGGGTCACCTGATCCAGCCTAACTATAAGCTTTAGCAAAAAGGAAAGTTTTAAGCCTAATCTTAAAAGTAGAGAGGGTGTCTGTCTCCCTGATCTGAATTGGGAGCTGGTTCCACAGGAGAGGAGCCTGAAAGCTGAAGGCTCTGCCTCCCATTCTACTCTTACAAACCCTAGGAACTACAAGTAAGCCTGCAGTCTGAGAGCGAAGCGCTCTATTGGGGTGATATGGTACTACGGGGTCCCTAAGATAAGATGGGACCTGATTATTCAAAACCTTATAAGTAAGAAGAAGAATTTTAAATTCTATTCTAGAATTAACAGGAAGCCAATGAAGAGAGGCCAATATGGGTGAGATATGCTCTCTCCTTCTAGTCCCCGTCAGTACTCTAGCTGCAGCATTTTGAATTAACTGAAGGCTTTTTAGGGAACTTTTAGGACAACCTGATAATAATGAATTACAATAGTCCAGCCTAGAGGAAATAAATGCATGAATTAGTTTTTCAGCATCACTCTGAGACAAGACCTTTCTAATTTTAGAGATATTGCGTAAATGCAAAAAAGCAGTCCTACATATTTGTTTAATATGCGCTTTGAATGACATATCCTGATCAAAAATGACTCCAAGATTTCTCACAGTATTACTAGAGGTCAGGGTAATGCCATCCAGAGTAAGGATCTGGTTAGACACCATGTTTCTAAGATTTGTGGGGCCAAGTACAATAACTTCAGTTTTATCTGAGTTTAAAAGCAGGAAATTAGAGGTCATCCATGTCTTTATGTCTGTAAGACAATCCTGCAGTTTAGCTAATTGGTGTGTGTCCTCTGGCTTCATGGATAGATAAAGCTGGGTATCATCTGCGTAACAATGAAAATTTAAGCAATACCGTCTAATAATACTACATGTATAAAGTGAATAAAATTGGTCCTAGCACAGAACCTTGTGGAACTCCATAATTAACTTTAGTCTGTGAAGAAGATTCCCCATTTACATGAACAAATTGTAATCTATTAGACAAATATGATTCAAACCACCGCAGCGCAGTGCCTTTAATACCTATGGCATGCTCTAATCTCTGTAATAAATTTATGGTCAACAGTATCAAAAGCAGCACTGAGGGTCTAACAGAACAAGCACAGAGACGAGTCCACTGTCCGAGGCCATAAGAAGATCATTTGTAACCTTCACTAATGCTGTTTCTGTACTATGATGAATTCTAAAACCTGACTGAAACTCTTCAAATAGACCATTCCTCTGCAGATGATCAGTTAGCTGTTTTACAACTACCCTTTCAAGAATTTTTGAGAGAAAGGAAGGTTGGAGATTGGCCTATAATTAGCTAAGATAGCTGGGTCAAGTGATGGCTTTTTAAGTAATGGTTTAATTACTGCCACCTTAAAAGCCTGTGGTACATAGCCAACTAACAAGATAGATTGATCATATTTAAGATCGAAGCATTAAATAATGGTAGGGCTTCCTTGAGCAGCCTGGTAGGAATGGGGTCTAATAAACATGTTGATGGTTTGGAGGAAGTAACTAATGAAAATAACTCAGACAGAACAATCGGAGAGAAAGAGTCTAACCAAATTCCGGCATCACTGAAAGCAGCCAAAGATAACGATACGTCTTTGGGATGGTTATGAGTAATTTTTTCTCTAATAGTTAAAATTTTGTTAGCAAAGAAAGTCATGAAGTCATTACTAGTTAAAGTTAATGGAATACTCAGCTCAATAGAGCTCTGACTCTTTGTCAGCCTGGCTACAGTGCTGAAAAGAAACCTGGGGTTCTTATTTTCTTCAATGAGTGATGAGTAGAAAGATGTCCTAGCTTTACGGAGGGCTTTTTATAGAGCAACAGACTCTTTTTCCAGGCTAAGTTGAAGATCTTCTAAATTAGTGAGACGCCATTTCCTCTCCAACTTACGGGTTATCGGCTTTAAGCTACGTGTTTTGTGAGTTATACAACGGAGTCAGGCACTTCTGATTTAAAGCTCTCTTTTTTAGAGGAGCTACAGCATCCAAAGTTGTCTTCAATGAGGATGTAAGACTATTGACGAGATACTCTATCTCACTTACAGAGTTTAGGTAGCTACTCTGCACTGTGTTGGTATATTGGCATTAGAGAACATAAAGAAGGAATCATATCCTTAAACCTAGTTACAGCGCTTTCTGAAAGACTTCTAGTGTAATGAAACTTATTCCCCACTGCTGGGTAGTCCATCAGAGTAAATGTAAATGTTATTAAGAAATGATCAGACAGAAGGGAGTTTTCAGGGAATACTGTTAAGTCTTCAATTTCCATACCATAAGTCAGAACAAGATCTAAGATATGATTAAAGTGGTGGGTGGACTCATTACTTTTTGAGCAAAGCCATTCGAGTCTAATAATAGATTAAATGCAGTGTTGAGGCTGTCATTCTCAGCATCTATGTGGATGTTAAAATCGCCCACTATAATTATCTTATCTGAGCTAAGCACTAAGTCAATCAACCATCAATCAACTTTTTCTGTTATAGCGCCAAATCACAACAAACAGTTGCCCCAAGGCGCTCCACATTGCAGGCAAGGCCATACAATAATTATGAAACACAGTCTACGTCTAAAGCAACATAACCAAGGGATGGTCCAGGGTCCACCCGATCCAGCCCTAACTATAAGCCTTAGCGAAAAGGAAAAGTTTTAAGCCTAATCTTAAAAGTAGAGAGGGTATCTGTCTCCCTGATCTGAATTGGGAGCTGGTTCCCACAGGAGAGGAGCCTGAAAGCTGAAGGCTCTGCCTCCCATTTCTACTCTTCAAACCCTAGGAACTACAAGTAAGCCCGCAGTCTGAGAGCGAAGCGCTCTAATGGGGTAATATGGTACTACGAGGTCCCTAAGATAAGATGGGACCTGATTATTCAAAACCTTATAAGTAAGAAGAAGAATTTTAAATTCTATTCTAGCATTAACAGGAAGCCAATGAAGGGAGGCCAACACGGGTGAGATATGCTCTCTCCTGCTAGTCCCCGTCAGTACTCTAGCTGCAGCATTCTGAACCAACTGAAGGCTTTTTAGGGAACTTTTAGGACAACCTGATAATAATGAATTACAATAGTCCAGCCTAGAGGAAACAAATGCATGAATTGGTGGACTTTACTTTTTGAGCAAAGCCGATAGAGTCTAATAATAGATTAAATGCAGTGTTGAGGCTGTCATTCTCAGCATCTGTGTGGATGTTAAAATCACCCACTATAATTATCTTATCTGAGCTAAGCACTAAGTCAGACAAAAGGTCTGAAAATTCACAGAGAAACTCACAGTAACGACCAGTGTGGACGATAGATAATAACAAATAAAACTGGTTTTTGGGGACTTCCATTTGGATGGACAAGACTAAGAGACAAGCTTTCAAATGAATTAAAGTTCTGTCTGGGTTTTGATTAATTAATAAGCTGGAGTGGAAGATTGCTGCTAATCCTACGCCCCGGCCCGTGCTACGAGCATTCTGACAGTTAGTGTGACTCGGGGGTGTTGGACTCATTAAACTAACATATTCATCCTGCTGTAACCAAGTTTCTGTTAGGCAGAATAAATCAATACGTTGTTCAATTATTATATCATTTCCAACAGGGACTTAGAAGAAAGAGACCTAATGTTTAATAGACCACATTTAACTGTTTAGTCTGTGGTGCAATTGAAGGTGCTATATTATTTTTTCTTTTTGAATTTTATTAAATAGATTTTTGCTGGTTATGGTGGGGAGCAGGCACCGTCTCTACGGGGATGGGTAATGAGGGATGGCAGGGGGAGAGAAGCTGCAGAGAGGTGTAAGACTACAACTCTGCTTCCTGGTCCCAACCCTGGATAGTCACGGTTTGGAGGATTTAAGAAAATTGGCCAGATTTCTAGAAATGAGAGCTGCTCCATCCAAAGTGGGATGGATGCCGTCTCTCCTAACAAGACCAGGTTTTCCCCAGAAGCTTTGCCAATTATCTATGAAGCCCACCTCATTTTTTGGACACCACTCAGACAGCAGCAATTCAAGGAGAACATGCGGCTAAACATGTCATCCCGGTCCGATTGGGGAGGGGCCCAGAGAAAACTACAGAGTCCGACATTGTTTTTGCAAAGTTACACACCGATTCAATGTTAATTTAGTGACCTCCGATTGGCGTAACCGGTGTCATTACTGCGACGTGAATTACAATCTTACCAAATTTACGCTTAGCCTTAGCCAGCAGTTTCAAATGTCCTTCGATCAATCAATCAATCAACCAACTTTTTTTATATAGCGCCAAATCACAACAAACAGTTGCCCCAAGGCGCTCCATATTGTAAGGCAAGGCCATACAATAATTATGAAAAACCCCAACGGTCAAAACTTCGATGTCGCCTGCTGTGGCCCCCGGAAGACAATTGACTATGGTTGCTGGTGTCGCTAACTTCACATTTCTCAAAACAGAGTCGCCAATAACCAGAGTTTGATACTCGGCGGGTGTGTCGTCGAGTGGGGAAAAACGGTTAGAAATGTGAACGGGTTGGCGGTGTACACGGGGCTTCTGTTTAGGACTACGCTTCCTCCTCACAGTCACCCAGTCAGCCTGCTTTCCCGGCTGCTCGGGATCTGCCAGGGGGTAACTAACGGCGGCTAAAGCTACCTTGGTCCGCACTGACTACAGGGGCCTGGCTAGCTGTAGAATTTTCCACGGTGCGGAACCGAGTCTCCAATTCGCCCGCCTGGCCTCCAAAGCTACGAATAAGCTACATTATTACAAGTACCATTACTGCTAAAGGAGGCTGAGGAATAACTAAACATTTCACACCCAGAGCAGAAAAGTGCGGGAGAGACAGGAGAAGCCCATGCTAAATCGGCTAAGAGCTAGTAGCTACGCTAAGATAGCGGATTCCTAAAAACACAAAGTGAATAATGTGTAAATAATTTAGAGGTGATTCAGCAGAAGGAGTGCTTTAGTTAAGGCACGTAAAGATTACACTGGAAACAAATCGTAATCTAGATAACTAGATCAATCTAACTGCGCAGATTAAACAGCTAACAGATACAGAAAAACACCGCTGTGCTCCGGAACAGGAAGTGATACAATACCGCAGTGAGAGCCAACCACCAGTAGAGGCAAGCAAAAGCGCAAACAGGAAAATTACATGGATTATTTGCCCATTTGTGTTGCATTGCATTTAGAGTGCAGTTTGGTCCATTTACATTGTAAATTTGGTTCCATACGTTTGGTACCATTGCACTGTGCACCACACACACATACTTGCGCATACATGCTCATGCACACACATGCATGTGCACACACACACAAAAAAACTGTGCTGTCTGGAGGCTGTTGGCAGGAAGAAAGAATGAAAAGCTGGAATAATTTCTGATGTGATTTTTTTTTTTTTTTTTCCTGCGCTGAGGATGTACACAGTCTTTTTTTTTTTTTTTTTGGTATTACAAGTGTACAAGCACCAACCTGGTGTGTGTGTGCACACGCGCGGGGGTGGGTGGAGGTGGGGGGGTCCGACTGTACCGAGACGATGATTTGACTGAACTAACTGACGCTGCTAATCTTGTAAACACACACATACACACAGTGGTGGTTCTACATGAATTACTCCCCAGGCGACACTCTGTCCGAGTGCCCCCCCCCCCCCCACCACCACAACCACCACCTAAAAACCAGCCTATTATTAATATTAATTTTAGAAGTGCCCCTGAAATTGCAATTCAAATTGACATCAAAAGCCTGCAGGCTACAATATTACTTCAAAACAAAACATCCATGAATTGCAAGTTTGAAGAAACATGTCTTACATTAGACACTTTATTAATCTGTCTTTCAGGGAGGAACAATTAGCTCTTTTATTAAGGTGCATATTTGTCTCAATATTTAGCTTGATATTTGTACATATGAGGCTAAATGTGTAAATACTTAGCATTAACCACTCTGCTAAAGTTTTAGGTTTGACAGAAATTTGATCATGTAGTGGTTTGCCTTTTTTTTTCCTCCCAATTTTTGGTGTTCATCTGTGGATCAAACAAAAATCTAAACTGAAATGTTACTAGCGTTCCCTGCCAATGAAAACAAATGTGATTCTTTTTTCTCCGTTAAATAAACCAGTTAATTATGATGATAAGCCTAATTTTATTTATAATTTATAATTATAATTTATTTATAATTTTTATTTATAATTTATTATTATTTGTCAGTGTACATGACAATAAAAAGTTGCCAGCTTCTGGAAATTATTATTATTTCGATTGCAAATCAATATTAAACATGCAGGCACAAAGTTCTTTTGCTGTGGATTTTGAGGGAGCAAACTGGAGGATTCTGAATTGTTCAGCAGCTGATGGAGAATATGTGTGTGTGTGTGTGTGTGTGGAGACACTTCACCTCATTCACAAAGTGACAGCAGAACTTAACGATGCGCTGTTCCACGCAATAATGCAGAACAGCAAGCAACAGCGCGGAACATTCTTCTTGCACCGTACATGATGTTCCTGATAATTCTCCAGCAAACACGTGCCATTAATCGTTATGCATGGTAACAGGTTGCAGCAGTTCTGAGACACCTGACACCTCTGCCCAAATCTCACATTAGTGATCAGTGGCCAAGAATGTGTACTTTGTGGCATTCGTGACTTGTCATCGTTATGTGTTAACGCAGCACAAGGTTCACACAAGACCTAAAATAATGAGCAAAAATTCACAGCAGTTACACTGAAAGACTAACAGAAGTATTAGACTGGTAGAAACAGTAATAAAAGAAACGGGGAGGGGTCGACCTAGCTAACACAAGCTAACAGCTCATGAAATGCTAACCATCCTAAGATTACACAAATATGTGGACTGCCAGTTTTGCAGTTTGCCAAAGCCTGCCTCAGCAAAGGACATTTGGTGAAGACTGAAAACCACCAGCAAGCAATTTCTCAGGCGATGAGAAAGGTGCCAGACCAAACCTAAGAATAAACCAGATCTAAAGAAGGTTTACTAGAGTCTAAACCAGGAATAAACCTGCCTTGTTTAAGCTAGGTGTAAATTGGGTCTAAATCTAGGACTGAGCAGTTGCCCACACTCCAGCTCAGGCCCCCGACTCCGCTCTTACCTCCAGTGTCGCTCCGTCCTAATGTTAACGTGGCACTAACTGACACAAATATTCACTTAGTGACTTGAGGAGAGTGAGGGTTTTGGGGGAGGTTATGTGATTGTATACTGGAAATAATATGCTGTAAAAACCTATCAATGTTTTTAACAAAAGCAGTTTTGAAACAGTGTACGCTGTAATTTACCAATCTGTTATACTGGCATGGGATGATATGGGCATCTGGCTGACTTGATAAAGCCCTATGTACCAGCTCGGGCCCTGCGTTCTCAGGGGTGCAGGACTTCTGTGTGTTCCCAGGGTGAATAAGAAGTCTGCCGGTCACAGAGCTTTCTTCCTATCGTGCCCAGCTCTGTGGAAACGATCTGCCGGCACACATTCGGCGTCGGACACTGTGGAGACTTTTAAATCACGTTTAAAGACTCATTTATTTGTTTTATCATTAGTGTTATGATGTGTTTTTAATCTTGTACTTTTTTACTGCTGTTTTTTTCTTATGGTTGTTTTTATTGTGTTTTAAATTTTTAATTGTTTTTATGTTGTGAAGCGCCTTGAGACGATTTTGTCGTGAATTGGCGCTATATAATTAATAAATTTGAATTTGAATTTTGAATTTGATATTGATTTATTTGTTTTTTTTCTGTCATAACTATCTTGGCTGTAGTAATTGAGATTAACAATAATATCAAAATAATTAATAATATTGCATCCAAGTTTAAAAAAGGCCTTAAAAGGCTGGAATCACAACAGTACATTTTATTGTAGGCTAAAACTAATATTTTTATTGTATGGTTTTTCCAGTGGGCCAAGATCAACTGAATCTATACAAAATATCTTTCCAATAAAGTCCAAAGACTTGAGGTGCAAATAAATGAGGATTAGTGTGCGAACGATTATCACATAGGTCACTCATCTAAATTGCATATCTGAGATCGGGTCACGGGGGGCACCAGCTCCAGTGGGTGACCCCAGCCTTCATCATTCCGGGTCACACTCACCACCTCTAACTGGGGGTATACTGAGTGTGTTCCCAGGTGACTGTGGAGATATAATCTCTCACCTAGTCCTAGGTCTTCTCGGGGTCTCCTCTCAGCGGACGTGCCTGGGGAGTTGCCCGGGGGGCATCCTTACCAGATGCCTGGAACCACCTCAGCTGCTCCTTTCAATGCAAGGGAGCAGCGGCTCCCCACAGATGACTGACAGTCTCTAAAGGAGACACCAGCCACCCTCCTGAGGAAGCCCATTTCAGCTGTTGGTACCCGCCAATTAGTTCTTCTGTCATGACCCACCCTCATGAGTCATGACAATAGGAACGAAGACTGACCGGTAGATCGAGAGCTTCACCGTTTGGCTCGGCTCCATTTTCTTCACATCCAAATTGGAAGTCCCAAAACCAGTTTTATTGTGTTTATCTATCGTCCTCCGGTTGTTACTGTGAGTTTTCTCTGTGAATTTTCAGACCTTTGTCTGACTTAGTGCTTAGCTCAGATAAGATAATTATAGTGGGCGATTTTAACATCCACACAGATGCTGAGAATGACAGCTCAACACTGCATTTAATCTATTATTAGACTCTATTGGCTTTGCTCAAAATGTAAATGAGTCCACCCACCACTTTAATCATATCTTAGATCTTGTTCTGAACTATGGTATGGAAATTGAAGACTTAAACAGTATTCCCTGAAAACTCCCCTCTGTCTGATCATTTCTTAATAACATTTACATTTACTCTGATGGACTACCAGCAGTGGGGAATAAGTTTCATTACACTAGACGTCTTTCAGAAAGCGCTGTAACTAGTTAAGGATATGATCCTTCTTTATGTTCTCTAATGCCATATACCAACACAGTGCAGAGTAGCTACCTAAACTCTGTAAGTGAGATAGGAGTATCTCGTCAATAATTTTACATCCTCATTGAAGACAACTTGGATGCTGTAGCTCCTCTGAAAAAGAGAGCTTTAAATCAGAAGTACCTGACTCGGTGGTATAACTCACACAACTCGTAGCTTAAAGCAGATAACCTGTAAGTTGGAGAGGAATGGCGTCTCACTAATTTAGAAGATCTTCACTTAGCCTGGAAAAAGAGTCTGTTGCTCTATAAAAAAGCCCTCCGTAAAGCTAGGACATCTTTCTACTCATCACTAATTGAAGAAAATAAGAACAACCCCAGGTTTCTTTCAGCACTGTAGCCAGGCTGACAAAGAGTCAGAGCTCTATTGAGCTGAGTATTCCATTAACTTTAACTAGTAATGACTTCATGATTTCTTTGCTAACAAAATTTTAACTATTAGAGAAAATTACTCATAACCTCCCAAAGACGTATCGTTATCTTTGGCTGCTTTCAGTGATGCCGGTATTTGGTTAGACTCTTTCTCTCCGATTGTTCTGTCTGAGTTATTTTCATTAGATACTTCATCCAAACCATCAACATGTTTATTAGACCCCATTCCTACCAGGCTGCTCAAGGAAGCCCTACCATTATTTAATGCTTTGATCTTAAATATCCACCCACCACTTTAATCATATCTTAAATCTTGTTCTGACTTATGGTATGGAAATAGAAGACTTAACAGTATTCCCTGAAAACTCCCTTCTGTCTGATCATTTCTTAATAACATTTACATTTACTCTGATGGACTACCCAGCAGTGGGGAATAAGTTTCATTACACTAGAAGTCTTCAGAAAGTGCTGTAACTACGTTTAAGGATATGATTCCTTCTTTATGTTCTCTAATGCCATATACCAACACAGTGCAGAGTAGCTACCTAAACTCTGTAAGTGAGATAGAGTATCTCGTCAGTAGTTTTACATCCTCATTGAAGACAACTTTGGATGCTGTAGCTCCTCTGAAAAAGAGAGCCTTAAATCAGATGTGCCTGACTCCGTGGTATAACTCACAAACTCGCGGATCAGGTGACCCTGAACCATCCCTTAGTTATGCTGCTATAGACTTAGACTGCTGGGGGGTTCCCATGATGCACTGAGTGTTTCTTTCTCTTTTTGCTCTGTATGCACCACTCTGCATTTAATCATTAGTGATCGATCTCTGCTCCCCTCCACAGCATGTCTTTTTCCTGGTTCTCTCCCTCAGCCCCAACCAGTCCCAGCAGAAGACTGCCCCTCCCTGAGCCTGGTTCTGCTGGAGGTTTCTTCCTGTTAAAAGGGAGTTTTTCCTTCCCACTGTCGCCAAGTGCTTGCTCACAGGGGGTTGTTTTGACCGTTGGGGTTTTTCTGTAATTATTGTATGGCTTTGCCTTACAATATAAATCACCTTGGGGCAACTGTTTGTTGTGATTTGGCGCTATATAAATAAAATTGATTTGATTTGATTTGATTTCACAACACTACATTAGAGCGAATGCAACACCACCTGTGCTGCGCTGATTCTCCGGCCCTCATTTGAGAGGAGATCAACGAGCACAATCTTCTTCTCTGAATGGTTGACAATCTAAAATGTATTGATATTAATGCATCAAAGAACACAGTCTGAAGTATCAGCAATCAACTGAAATGTCTATTTATGATGCTTTGTGATGAGAGAAGCCACATACCAATAAAATCGAGTGGGCGACTCCATTCAGACAAAAAAATCCACCTTTCCTCTGTTGGCAGTTTTATCTGAGTTCTGCATTTGGGGTAAATGATTTAAATAATGGTATGCATAGCTTTGCAATGTTATACAGTGTATTACTGGTTCAAAAAGTATCAAAATGACCTTTCCGAGTGCCTGGAATCTGCCATTTACAAGCAGACTGAATGCTACCACAGCTCTGAGATGAACAGGGATCTGTTAAAATAAGCTTAAATTACTAAAATGTTGTACATGAAGGAGATAAAGTAACACAGAGGAAGAAAACAAAAACACAAGCAATGTGGCAACAGCTAGAAACATTTATTTGGCTGCTGTTTCTCAGCAAGAATATTACATTTTAAATTGAAAAGGCACTTATTACTGCATTTTTCTATAAAGACAAAACTTACGTGGGTTTTCTTCAGTGGCGACGCTCAACTCGATGGGTGAGGTGTAAAGTCCAACATAGATAGAGATGCCCATGCTCAGTTGTATGACTTAGATTTATAGAGCGCGTCTCCAGACACCCAGCGCGCTTTACAAGTTGCATTATTCATTCACTCGCACATTCACACAGTGGTGATGAGCTACTCGTGTAGCCACAGCTGCCCGGGCAAACTGACGGAGGTGTGGCTGCCATTCTGCGCCTACAGCCCCTCTGACCACCACCTCATTCACCACAGGTGGGTTAAATGTCTTGCCCAAGGACACAACTGCAATATGCAGATTTTTGACTGGTTGGTAGCTGTATTCGATTGGACCCTTCGGTCACTATACCAGCTGCTGCCATGTAGCTCATCTCAACGGGCATGTCACCTCCACGGGACACCAGCTCTAAACTTGTTGCAGCCTGAGACAAACACCACCACACAATGTGCAATGCCTGCAGTGAGCTTAAGTGCAATAGAGGACACTGAATAATTCCTCATCTATCCCTTTAAGCACATGTGAAATAGATTTATTTCTTGTTCCATAAATGTTGTTTGTTTAGCAAATGCTGTATCACCTACATTTGCACCATATTTGTTTTCTTTTTCTTTTTTTTTTACCCAACACCTCGAAGCAGTCGTTGCAATTTCATCGTACTTGCATTTCTTTTTCCATTACAATAACAATAAAAGCATTCTATTCTGCACCTGTTTGTCTCATCAACAGATCAGTGGTCAGTGCTCATGTCAGCCAGGATTTGGAGGCCGAACCTGCAATGAATGCAAAGAGCTATTTTGGGGAGAACCAGAGGTCAAATGTCATGGTGCGTTCACTCTCCGCTTAGACTGGTCATTTCATATGTGTGTGTGTGTTTATGTACGTGTGTGTATGTTTATGGCATTTCAAATACAAAAAGTAAATCAAGCTTCTAAATATAAAAAAATTCTAAAATTATCTTATTAGACCCAAACTCAAAGTAAATCTCTACACCTTGATATAAATTAATTAAAAGTATAAAAGCCAAGATGATGGTTGCATAAGTAATCAGCCCCTTTGGTATAAAACCTGTAAACAATCAGTTAATTGCCAGTTTTCCTCAGACAAGTCAGGGGATGGATACATGAACATTTCCAAGTCACTCAATATGTCTTGAACTTTATTTACATCAGTTATGTAGAAATACAAACAGTATGACACTCTGGTAAATCTGTGTGGAGTAGACAGTTCACAAAAACTGGAGAAGAGTGAGGAAAGCCACCAAGACATCCAGACATAGGGGTGCCCCAGAATAGTTGGGTGAGTCATATTATCAAACACGTGGAAGCTTATGGCTTCTGAATGAGTCCCGGAAGCCAGCACGATGAGCTCATCAAGGTTCACTGGGAGGTTGACGCAACGAGTTGGTCCTGGACAGTGTCTGACAGCCCCTGGAAGGAAACGTCAAGGAGTGCGGCTGGGTTCCATTCGCTTTTAGCTGCCAGGATCCGTAAGTCTCTAGCATAGTCAGCAACTCGGTTGGCTGCCTGCTTGAGCCTCATGAGGGAACGTGCAGCTCGTGTCCCAGTGAAGTATGGTGAACACCTGTTGGAGTGCTATTGTGAAGGCAGGAAGTGAAGCACAGGTGGCGGATTGTCGACCCTATTCTGCCGTAGCCCACACTGCAGCTCGGCCGGTCAGGTTAGTTGCCATGAACATTATCTTCGCCCAGTCGGACGGAACATTGATGGCATAAGTTTGTAGTGCACTCACATTGTGTGATAAATGGTCTGACATCACCAGCCTTACCAGAAAAGCGTTCTAGTTGTGACAACAGGTTGCAGACCACAGGTGCAGGTATGGAAGCAGGTGAGGCTGCTGACAGCCCCAGTGGAGGTACACTGGAATTACTGGTAGCCATGTCCAACATAGCCGTGCAAGCTGCTGACTATGATAGCGTACCACCAGCTGGAGCGGGTCTGAGCCTGCTGTTTCCATTGTTGACCAGATTGATCTGACACGCAGGTTGGTCAAAATGGTTGGACACAAATGCAAGGCTCAAACAAATAGCTCTGGTTAGTTAAAGGCTTTACTGGTGTGGATAGCAGAGATCGGAACACAAGTAGGCAGTCCAAAAAACACAACAGTACAGAAACATCAGGCTATAGGCGTGGTCGATCAATGGGCAAGAGGTCAGAACACAACAAGGCAGGCAGGACTATGGAACACGAGAGAAACAGCTGGAGAGAAGGCACAAAGCACATCAATCTGGCGAGGAACTAGTGCACCAAGTGAGTTTATGTAACCCCAGGGTATGATCTGCAAATTAGGAACAGGTGTGCATGGAAAGCACCAGAACCAGGGCGTGGCCAGAGAGAGAAAGAGAGACGCCCTACCACCAAGAATCCAGGGACAGACAAGAAAGATGGAGACAGACAGAGCCAAGCAGAAAACCCAGCAAGAGAATAAACACACAGAAAACAATGAATCAGAAAAAGAAATAACAAGTATTAAACTTACTTTGACACCCACACATTCCCAAATACTAGTGTTGAAATTTACATGGATCTGATCTGTTCCAGCTGAGCTGAGACGTGTTCAGCGCTGACGAATCAACAATCCATTACACACACAACACACTCTCTTCTCTATATTATTATTATTATTATATTATTATTATTATTATCATCGTTGACAGGATTCCAAAAAAGTTCTCCACCACGCGACGCGGATGTTACGTCTGTGGATGTAAATGATTTCTGATTCTATGAGCGAGTGGTTTCATCAGCCAGTAGTTCTGAAAGCAAATGGATCATCATCTTGTTTCTTGACAAGACTCATTGAGCACCAGTGCACGCTGCCCACTGATTTGCCCTAATCTAAACTGGCGACCGCACCTCCTTGTCGGGACACGTCTCAGTGCAACTGTAGGCTGTAGTTTCATATTAACCTTTGTGTGGACAACTCCACTCTCATTTTTGCCCTGCTTAGGTGCCTGGATGGTTACTATGGAGATCCAGTGTTGGGGTCAGGTGACCACTGCCGTCCATGTATGTGTCCTGAAGGCCCCACCAGCCTGCGCCAGTTTGCTGCAAGTTGTTATCATGATGATGAATCCCAGAGTATCTTGTGCCTGCAGCCCAGGATACAGAGGTAAAACAGAACTTCATCTTACCAACATATGAGATTCAAGGAAGAGGACAGTTAACGATCTTCACACACACCAAACTGAAAGATGCCATCTCCAGGCTGACCTGTCTACCGAGCTCACAGGTCTGCGGCAGGACTATACTCATAATGGGTGGTGCAGGAGTTCAGAGACTGTTGGGTGTTTTTTTGGGTCTAGTGGTTGAATATTGGGCTTGAGAGAGGAACCTCAGTTCAAATCCCAGCCTGACTGGAAAATCACTAAGGGCCCTTGGGCAAGGTCCTTAATCCCATAGTTGCTCTCGGTGTGTAGTGAGCACCTTGTATGGCAGCTGCCTGACATCGGGGTGAATGCGAGGCATTATTATAAAGCGCTTTGAGTGTCTGATGCAGATGGAAAAGCGCTACATTAATGCAGTCCATTTTATGTGCAAAGGAGAGCTTTCCATTGGACCCAAAGCTAATGTTAAATTAGCTTTAAAGAGGTTCCACAGTTGTCGCTCACAGTTTCAGCAGCATGCCACCACAGGGGTGAACACACTACATCATCTCTTCACTAATGTGAATGTAAAAAAGTGAGGTGGGCTTCATAATAATTGGCAAAGCTTCTGGGGAAAACCTGGTCTTGTTAGGAGGACGGCATCCATCCCACTTTGGATAGAGCAGCTTCATCTCTAGAAATCTGGCCAATTTTCTTAAACCCTCCAAACCGTGACTATCCAGGGTTGGGACCAGGAAGCAGAGTTGTAGTCTTACACACCTCTCTGCAGCTTCTCTCCCCCTGCAACCCCTCTTACCCATCCCCGTAGAGACGGTGCTGCTCCCAGACTACACTAACCAGCAAAAATCTATTAAGCATAAAAATTCAAAAAGAAAAAATAATATAGCACCTTCAACTGCACCACAGACTAAAACAGTTAAATTGGTCTATTAAACATTAGGTCTCTCTCTTCTAAGTCCCTGTTAGTAAATTATATAATAATTGATCAACATATGATTTATTCTGCCTTACAGAAACCTGGTTACAGCAGGATGAATATGTTAGTTTAATGAGTCAACACCCCCGAGTCACACTAACTGCCAGAACGCTCATAGCACGGGCCGAGGGGGAGGATTAGCAGCAATCTTCCATTCCAGCTTATTAATTAATCCAAAACCCAGACAGAGCTTTAATTCATTTCAAAGCTTGACTCTTAGTCTTGTCCATCCAAATTGGAAGTCCCAAACACCAGTTTTATTTGTTGTTATCCTCCTGGTCGTTACTGTGAGTTTCTCTGTGAATTTTCAGACCTTTTGTCTGACTGAGTGCTTAGCTCAGATAAGATAATTATAGTGGGCGATTTTAACATCCACACAGATGCTGAGAATGACAGCCTCAACACTGCATTTAATCTATTATTAGATTCAGCTGGCTTCGCTCAAAATGTAAATGAATCCACCCACCACTTTTAACCATACTTTAGATCTTGTTTTGACTTATGGTATGGAAATTGAAGACTTAACAGTATTCCCTGAAACTCCCTTCTGTCTGATAATTTCTTAGTAACATTTACATTTACTCTGATGGACTACCCAGCAGTGGGGAATAAGTTTCATTACACTAGAAGTCTTTCAGAAAGCGCTTGTAACTAGGTTTAAGGATATGATTCCTTCTTTATGTTCTCTAATGCCATATACCAACACAGTGCAGAGTAGCTACCTAAACTCTGTAAGTGAGATAGAGTATCTCGTCAATAGTTTTACATCCTTATTGAGCACAACTTTGGATGCTGTAGCTCCTCTGAAAAAGAGAGCCTTAAATCAGAAGTGCCTGACTCTGTGGTATAACTCACAAACTCGCAGCTTAAAGCAGATAACCCGTTAAGATGTAGAGGAAATGGCGTCTCACTAATTAGAAGATCTTCATTTAGCCTGAAAAAGAGTCTGTTGCTCTATAAAAAAGCCCTCTGTAAAGCTAGGACATCTTACTACTCATCACTAATTGAAGAAAATAAGAACAACTCAGGTTACTTGTCAGCACTGTAGCCAGGCTGACAAAGAGTCAGAGCTCTATTGAGCCGAGTATTCCTTTAACTTTAACTAGTAATGACTTCATGACTTTCTTTGCTAATAAAATTTTAACTATTACAGAAAAAATATTCATAATCATCCCAAAGACATATCTTTATGTTCGGCTGCCTTCAGTAATGCTGGTATTTGGCTAGACTCTTTCTCTCTGTCATGCCCCGCCCAGTTCCAGGCTTCAGTCCTTATTTCCCATCTTTATTTGGTTCTGCTCCTTTTGCCCCAGCCTTGTTTTATTAATTGCCATTTTCATCATGTGTTTATTCTATGTTCTATTTTTTGCCTTTGGCACATTCTTCTTTGTTACTTTTATACTTCAGCCATGTTCCAGTTCGTTCTAGTTTGTTCTGTCAGTCTGTGTTTTCATGGTTTATCAATTAGTTATTTTTTGCTGTTCTCATTTCTGTAATATGTCGTACTGTGATGCCAGGTTTTGTTTGTTATCACTTAGTTTCTGTTTTTCTCATAGTTTTTGTCTGTCTGTTCCACTTTAGTTTTGTCATAGTATTTAATTTCCTTTTATTCTGTTTATCATCTTCTGGTTTGCTTTTGAGTCCTGTTCAAGTTTAGATTCGTGTTCATGTTTTTTCTTGTATGATCTTTAGTTGTCTTGTCTGTAATTCTCTTCACTGCTCACTTGCACCTGTCTGTCTCATCCTGTCCTCATCTGCTCCGTGTCTGCACTCTTCTCAGTTCTCACGTGTTCACACCCAGTTTCATTGTTATCACTGTCTTCTTCTGATCACGGCACTCTCTGCACCTGCACTTTCTACATCACTGTTGGCCACGCCCCATTTGTCTGTCATTTCCTTGCCCATTTGTCACTGCCTTCTTGCATCTCTTTCTCTCTAGTTTACACCTGACCACGCCCCCTTCCAGGCCGTCCTCCACCACGTGCACCTCATTATCCTATATTTAAACTGCTTCAGTTCACTTCCTCCCTGCTCGTTTGTTGATTCACTCACTTACCAGCACTTTGTCTCAGTCCTGTTTTGCCAAGCCGTGTTTTTTGATTCTGCTCTGTGTACTGGATCCTGCTTTTTGTCTCAGCCCTGATAACTCTGTTTGCTCGTGTACTGACCCTGCTTGTTTTTGACCACGTCCTCTGTCTTGTCCCTGCCCGGTACTTTTGCTCCACGGACTGCCTTCCTGTTACTGAACCCAGGCCTGAACTAAACCATCCTTTACTCATCCGTCCTGTTGTGAGCCTGCATTTGTGTCCAACCTCTGTCTGAGCCTCGCCTCCGCTCAGTCCTGTCACTCTCCGATTGTTCTGTCTGAGTTATTTTCATTAGATACTTCATCCAAACCATCAACATGTTTATTAGACCCCATTCCTACCAGGCTGCTCAAGGAAGCCCTACCATTATTTAATGCTTCGATCTTAAATATGATCAATCTATCTTTGTTAGTTGGCTATGTACCACAGGCCTTTAAGGTGGCAGTAATTAAACCAGTACTTAAAAAGCCATCACTTGACCCAGCTATCTTAGCTAATTATAGGCCAATCTCCAACCTTCCTTTTCTCTCAGAAATTCTTGAAAGGGTAGTTGTAAAACAGCTAACTGATCATCTGCAGAGGAATGGTCTATTGAAGAGTTTCAGTCAGGGTTTAGAATTCATCATAGTACAGAAACAGCATTAGTGAAGGTTACAAATGATCTTCTTATGGCCTCGGACAGTGGACTCATCTCTGTGCTTGTTCTGTTAGACCTCAGTGCTGCTTTTGATACTGTTGACCATAAAATTTTATTACAGAGATTAGAGCATGCCATAGGTATTAAAGGCACTGCGCTGCGGTGGTTTGAATCATATTTATCTAATAGATTACAATTTGTTCATGTAAATGGGGAATCTTCTTCAAAGACTAAAGTTAATTATGGAGTTCCACAAGGTTCTGTGCTAGGACCAATTTTATTCACTTTATACATGCTTCCCTTAGGCAGTATTATTAGACGGCATTGCTTAAATTTCATTGTTACGCAGATGATACCCAGCTTTATCTATCCATGAAGCCAGAGGACACACACCAATTAGCTAAACTGCAGGATTGTCTTACAGACATAAAGACATGGATGACCTCTAATTTCCTGCTTTTAAACTCAGATAAAACTGAAGTTATTGTACTTGGCCCCACAAATCTTAGAAACATGGTGTCTAACCAGATCCTTACTCTGGATGGCATTACCCTGACCTCTAGTAATACTGTGAGAAATCTTGGAGTCATTTTTGATCAGGATATGTCATTCAAAGCGCATATTAAACAAATATGTAGGACTGCTTTTTTGCATTTGCGCAATATCTCTAAAATTAGAAAGGTCTTGTCTCAGAGTGATGCTGAAAAACTAATTCATGCATTTATTTCCTCTAGGCTGGACTATGTAATTCATTATTATCAGGTTGTCCTAAAAGTTCTCTGAAAAGCCTTCAGTTAATTCAAAATGCTGCAGCTAGAGTACTGACAGGGACTAGAAGGAGAGAGCATATCTCACCCATATTGGCCTCTCTTCATTGGCTTCCTGTTAATTCTAGAATAGAATTTAGCTGCAGGCTCCTCTCCTGTGGAACCAGCTCCCAATTCGGATCAGGGAGACAGACTTTTAAGATTAGGCTTAAAACTTTCCTTTTTGCTAAAGCGTATAGTTAGGGCTGTATCAGGTGACCCTGAACCATCCCTTAGTTATGCTGCTATAGACTTAGACTGCTGGGGGGTTCCCATGATGCACTGTTTCTTTCTCTTTTTGCTCTGTATGCACCACTCTGCATTTAATCATTAGTGATTGATCTCTGCTCCCCTCCACAGCATGTCTTTTTCCTGGTTCTCTCCCTCAGCCCCAACCAGTCCCAGCAGAAGTCTGCCCCTCCCTGAGCCTGGTTCTGCTGGAGGTTTCTTCCTGTTAAAAGGGAGTTTTTCCTTCCCACTGTAGCCAAGTGCTTGCTCACAGGGGGTCGTTTTGACCGTTGGGGTTTTACATAATTATTGTATGGCCTTGCCTTACAATATAAAGCGCCTTGGGGCAACTGTTTGTTGTGATTTGGCGCTATATAAAAAAATTGATTTGATTTGATTTAATGTAGCCAACAGAGCCATCCCTTGTCCACACACTGGACAATCAGGTCTTAGTTCTGACACACAGACCTCTCACCAGACGTATGTGGCCTGCACTAAAAACTGGTACTGTGTGGCCAGATGGAGCCATCTCCAAACTACAGCTTCACATATACAGACTGGACCATATTTGCACAATCCGATACGGGCCAGTGACACCCTCGAACTACAACTCTTTTGGACTATATTAACTTCTACATGAGCAGTGTCACATTAAAGAAAAAAATACACACCTTTCCAAATCATAAAGTTTGAGACAGTCTGCCATCTGCACCACCAGTGAAGCTCTACCTTCAAGGCTGATGCCATGGCAGTGTGCAGCAAAATGTGTTCAGGAAGCCAGAAGTGACAAAGCAAGCGGCTGCAGGAACACTTCAACGTCACCTCAGAAACACTGACGTGCCAGCTGTCAAGCTCTCACTTGGTCCTGGAGATAAACCATCACTCACTCTGAGCACTGCTGAGGTCGGGGCCTCACTTCGACAGTCAGCAGGATCTGAGGGCATTCCTGGATTAGTCCTCAGGTCACGTGCCGAAGAACTAAGCGAGGTCGTCAGACATTTCAATGAACTCCGCCCCTCTCCACGACACTCACATGTCTAAAAACAAGAATCATGATTCCAATTGCCAAACAGTCCATGGTTCCAATGCTAAATGACTACAGGTCTGTTGCTTTAATGCCTCTAGTCATGAAGTGCTTTGACAAACTGACCTATCAAAAAATATCAAAAACTTTGAATATTTGATGAAAACACTTCTGCCTGCTTGTGGGACTGATGCTTTGTTGTTTTGTGTCTTTAAATGCACATCTCTCTCACCTGACCTCTCCAGGTGCTCACTGTGATGAGTGTTCCTCCGGTTACTATGGAAACCCAGGTGAGATTGGGGGGCTGTGTCAGCCATGCCAGTGTAACAACAATATCGACAAGATGGATCCAGCTTCCTGTGACCCCAAAACTGGCGAATGTTTACGCTGTCTCTACCACAGCGAAGGCACTGCCTGCCAACACTGCAAGTTGGGTTACTATGGCAATGCCCTGTTGCAGGACTGCAGGAGTGAGTATGCTGGATTGACTGGTTAAACATCAGGAACAATGGAATATTCTATCTGTTATTTCATATCAGTACTCAGGGTGCTGTCCCACTTGGATAGCACCACTTGTTGGAGAATAGACGGTGATGCAAATTTGCAACCAAGCAAGCGAATGAGCCGCAAATGGCAGTTGGTCTCTTACAGAATTAGTACTAAGTGCACATTGGCCCATCTAGCCGGAATGTTTGCCAAATGTCAGCAGAAGATATCTGCATACATATCACGAGTGCCATTCAAATGCCACACAATACGCTCACAGATGCAGTGAGCTGCTGATTTGCGCAAGAATGTTATGTAGCACTTTCACAGATGTCTAACACCAGTCACAGCTGAAATGATGACACGTTAGCATACCAAGTCTTCAGCTGGTGTTATCCTGCTATTATGTGAATAGACACTGTGGAAATTCCCTCGACTGTAGTCAGTAAGGAACAGCCCAGTAAATAATAAAACAAAATACAATTAATCATAAAATAACAATAAATAAATAATGAAGAATAATAAATGATAATAATAAAGCCTAGTGTGACTCCATGGAAGAAAAAATACAACAAGAAGAAAACTGTGAATAGGGTTCTCACCTACTTGTAGACTGATGTCACATAGGATGAAATATGTAATGTCCAGTTGTCCACGCCATCAAAGAGATCCTGGCTGCCACTGTCACGCACAGGATCGTGCACAGCCACCAGCCGCAGAATGAAATATGTAACGTCCAGTGGGAAGAGCTCCTGGCTGTCACTGTCATGCATGTCATGTGTGACATGCTGCTGTGGACAGATGTCCTCCTCGTCTCTTGGGAATGACTCATTTTTGTCCACTGCTGTGCTGAAGCCCACCTCTGTATATGTGGACTCTTACTGTGGTTCTCTATATAGAAATGAAAGATAATCCCACCTGGCATGGACCATGTATGCACACAGGTTGAGCATTGAGCCACAGCTGCTGGACTCCCTTAGCCACTTCCAGAAGTGCTGTCTCTCTCTGATCTTCTCCACTATTTTGCCATGCTCCCAGGTCAGCTTGTGCATGTCTCTCACGGGGGAATGTCAGAGCCTTAATTTTGTCTCCAATCCCTCACAATGTAGTTTCAGCCGTTACCCCTTCCAAAGTTCTCTCATGATTGTTGCACATTATGAGTTACGCAGACAACATTCAGGGGGCTTCCTGACACCCAGGATGGTTTTGCTAGTGTGTGGCCTGTGTGACAAGGACCCTCCTCACCACTGCCAGCTTTGAAATGTTCAAAATCCAGGCACGAGTGCAGCTCAAGCGTGGGAATTGCAACACCCAGTCTAGTGTTGGGCTTTAGTCCAGAAGATCATGGGTTCAAATCCCCGCCTGACTGGAAAATCACTAAGGGCCCTTGGGCAAGGCCTTTAATCCCCTATTGCTCCCGGTGTGTAGTGAGCGCCTTGTGTGGCAGCACCCTGACATCGGGGTGAATGGTAAAGCGCTTTGAGCGTCTGATGCAGATGGAAAAGCGTGATATAAATGCAGTCCATTTACCCAGTGAATGTTGCACATAATCAAGCAGTTTCCCTTGATATTGCTGTTTGCATACTGTTGAAACTCTGAGATAATCACAGTCAGTCATAAGCTGTCTGGGGGGCTGCAGTCAATGAAGATTTATTTGGTTTGATCAGAACTGGCTGTAATTTCCAGAGAAACGTCAGATTTTTTGGTGTAAAATCTCGTTGAAGGCTGTAGTGGATGACACAACACTCCCCATTGACAGCACACCAATTAGATTTAGTTTCCACCCCCCAGCCCAGTACCCATTACTTGTCCAAGGACACAGACAGGTCAAGTGATGGAGAATTTAACCAAAGTCTACCTAAATGGTTGCCAAACTCCTAAAACCTTGGATGACATTTCAAAAAATAATGAAAATATTGATCAAGTATCGATGAAATTTATCAATAGAGTTCATAAAAAATCTTCATTAACCTTGATAAGAGTTTTGATTAAACTGGTTGGTGTAACATGATGATGTCATCTGCAGAATGCGTGTGTAACCAGCTAGGTACCGTGGCAACCAACTGTTCATTACCAGGTGACTGTCACTGTGACCAGAGCAGTGGTCAATGTCACTGCCTGCTGAATGTGATCGGTCAGCACTGTGACCACTGTGCACCCGAAATGTGGAATATGACAAGTGGCAAAGGCTGCCAAGCCTGCAACTGTGACCCCAAGCACTCCTACGGGACATCCTGCAACCAGGTGAGGACTACTTGCGTCAAACTACCTCGCGCTTGTCTTTTCTAATTTTTGTAAAGTCTTTGTGGGTTTATTTTGAGTTGTTTTGTCATTTTGGTGTGGACAAAACAGATAACAATGGATAGAGACTGCTGCAGCTCTGCTTTGAACACAATCTCTACATTTGCAATACTTTTTTCAACACAAAACCCCACCATAGGGTCTCCTAGATGCACCCAAGATACACCCCCAATCTCAATTCTCTTTTGTACCCCTTCCCCTTGGACCTACCCCTACCACCAACCCATTAAAACACGGGGTAAGGTGAAGGGGTACGCCTCTAGCCCTTTGAATTGAGACACCCCTCTACCTTAGGAGAAAAAAAAAAACCTGCCGTGTCAAACTGCCGTCTTCACTGTTTGTCACCATGGCAACCAAAGCGAAACTTGTTGCAGTAGCCTGTATGCTCTTTTTATTTTCTTGCCTTTCTGTGTAAATACAAAGAAATAGAAGTAGTTGCAGATTTCTTTGACGCATTGCAATCATGATGTTAATCAAGTTAATTAATTGAATTAATTTGTAATTTATAATAACAATTAATAGCATTAATAATTAATTAATTAGCAATTGATCAATGCTAATTAATTAATAATTAATCAATAATAGTAATAATTAATATTGTCTGATTAATAATTAATTAATTGATTATTAATTAATTAATTAATTAATTAATTAGTAATTAAAATAAATAAACCCTTGAAATATATCAGTCTGTGTGGAATGAATGTATACATGATACAAGTTTCACTTTTTGAATGGAATGACTGAAATAAATCAACTTTTTCATGATATTCTAATTATATGTCCAGCATCTGTATGTATGTTGTGGGCTGCATCTAGTTCTGTTAACCTGATATTTCTTTTTCAGATTCTCCCATTTTTTTACATCCAGCCCTATTTCCTTTAGAAATTTCCTTGATAAATAATATCAGTCTGTCAGGACGTCAGGTTATGTGTTACACATACGTGTGTGTATGATTATTTTATTTGTCTTATTTTATTTTTATTTTATTGAAATTTATTGTTTTATCATGGTTTTATTTATTTATGTATTATTTTATCTTATCTATTTTAGTGTTATTATTGTTATTACTATTTTGCGTGTCTGCTTTTGCTGTGCAGCACTTTGGAGACTTGAGTCTGTTTAAATGTGCTTTATAAATAAAGTGGATTGGATTGGATAGATATTTTCCAACTTCTCCTCATTTTCTGCCTCATTTTCTTATTAGGAGTCGAGTGTGTTCAGGGCTCCTGTTTGTTTACTAAATACACACACGTGTTACAGACATTGAAATCCAACAGCAGGGGGCGCTATTATCCAAAGATTTATGAACATACAAATTAACCTGCTTATCCTTTATCATGATTTTCTCCGTTGTGAGATATAAAAGTGTCTTATGGTAGCGTTCGTGTGTATGTGCATTTAACGCCTCAGCGCACGAGCGACGTTATGATATTCTTCAGAACAACAATATACACAACATGCATCCAGCAGCAGACACGTTACTGTCATAGACAACTGCCTGTAAAGTTTTTTGGCAAGTTATAACTTTCTAAACGGTGTAATTTGTAATGAAAGCCGTTTACATTTATGCGGCTCTTTCTGTACCATGTTTGTTTCTGTGGAGACAGCGGTAAGCTCCTCCTACCCTCCAAACGGAGTGTGCATCCAGATTCACTCTGTTTGAAGGGGTTTGTAGCCCTCTGCCTCGCTCCAAAAAGACAACTGAGACACCCCTCTGTCTCTCGTGGTCGTGCAAAACGGAGGGTTAGTGGTAAGAGGAAGGGCCGAGGGTTAGAACTGAGATTCAGACTAAGTCACTAGCATTTGCTGGACCTGGTAACCACCAAAAGGACTGATCTAAACAGTGTCCTACTTTCACAGCACAGAATGAGACACTGCCTACAACCAAGGAAGCTATATTATATAACGGCTGAGTGGATCCTTGTCATTTGATTGGTGCTTTGTGTGTCACATCAATCAATCAATCAATCAATTTTTTTATATAGCGCCAAATCACAACAAACAGTTGCCCCAAGGCGCTTTATATTGTAAGGCAAGGCCATACAATAATTATGTAAAACCCCAACGGTCAAAACGACCCCCTGTGAGCAAGCACTTGGCTACAGTGGGAAGGAAAAACTCCCTTTTAACAGGAAGAAACCTCCAGCCGAACCAGGCTCAGGGAGGGGCAGTCTTCTGCTGGGACTGGTTGGGGCTGAGGGAGAGAACCAGGAAAAAGACATGCTGTGGAGGGGAGCAGAGATCGATCACTAATGATTAAATGCAGAGTGGTGCATACAGAGCAAAAAGAGAAAGAAACACTCAGTGCATCATGGGAACCCCCCAGCAGTCTAAGTCTATAGCAGCATAACTAAGGGATGGTTCAGGGTCACCTGATCCAGCCCTAACTATAAGCTTTAGCAAAAAGGAAAGTTTTAAGCCTAATCTTAAAAGTAGAGAGGGTGTCTGTCTCCCTGATCTGAATTGGGAGCTGGTTCCACAGGAGAGGAGCCTGAAAGCTGAAGGCTCTGCCTCCCATTCTACTCTTACAAACCCTAGGAACTACAAGTAAGCCTGCAGTCTGAGAGCGAAGCGCTCTATTGGGGTGATATGGTACTACGGGGTCCCTAAGATAAGATGGGACCTGATTATTCAAAACCTTATAAGTAAGAAGAAGAATTTTAAATTCTATTCTAGAATTAACAGGAAGCCAATGAAGAGAGGCCAATATGGGTGAGATATGCTCTCTCCTTCTAGTCCCCGTCAGTACTCTAGCTGCAGCATTTTGAATTAACTGAAGGCTTTTTAGGGAACTTTTAGGACAACCTGATAATAATGAATTACAATAGTCCAGCCTAGAGGAAATAAATGCATGAATTAGTTTTTCAGCATCACTCTGAGACAAGACCTTTCTAATTTTAGAGATATTGCGTAAATGCAAAAAAGCAGTCCTACATATTTGTTTAATATGCGCTTTGAATGACATATCCTGATCAAAAATGACTCCAAGATTTCTCACAGTATTACTAGAGGTCAGGGTAATGCCATCCAGAGTAAGGATCTGGTTAGACACCATGTTTCTAAGATTTGTGGGGCCAAGTACAATAACTTCAGTTTTATCTGAGTTTAAAAGCAGGAAATTAGAGGTCATCCATGTCTTTATGTCTGTAAGACAATCCTGCAGTTTAGCTAATTGGTGTGTGTCCTCTGGCTTCATGGATAGATAAAGCTGGGTATCATCTGCGTAACAATGAAAATTTAAGCAATACCGTCTAATAATACTACATGTATAAAGTGAATAAAATTGGTCCTAGCACAGAACCTTGTGGAACTCCATAATTAACTTTAGTCTGTGAAGAAGATTCCCCATTTACATGAACAAATTGTAATCTATTAGACAAATATGATTCAAACCACCGCAGCGCAGTGCCTTTAATACCTATGGCATGCTCTAATCTCTGTAATAAAATTTTATGGTCAACAGTATCAAAAGCAGCACTGAGGTCTAACAGAACAAGCACAGAGACGAGTCCACTGTCCGAGGCCATAAGAAGATCATTTGTAACCTTCACTAATGCTGTTTCTGTACTATGATGAATTCTAAAACCTGACTGAAACTCTTCAAATAGACCATTCCTCTGCAGATGATCAGTTAGCTGTTTTACAACTACCCTTTCAAGAATTTTTGAGAGAAAAGGAAGGTTGGAGATTGGCCTATAATTAGCTAAGATAGCTGGGTCAAGTGATGGCTTTTTAAGTAATGGTTTAATTACTGCCACCTTAAAAGCCTGTGGTACATAGCCAACTAACAAAGATAGATTGATCATATTTAAGATCGAAGCATTAAATAATGGTAGGGCTTCCTTGAGCAGCCTGGTAGGAATGGGGTCTAATAAACATGTTGATGGTTTGGAGGAAGTAACTAATGAAAATAACTCAGACAGAACAATCGGAGAGAAAGAGTCTAACCAAATTCCGGCATCACTGAAAGCAGCCAAAGATAACGATACGTCTTTGGGATGGTTATGAGTAATTTTTTCTCTAATAGTTAAAATTTTGTTAGCAAAGAAAGTCATGAAGTCATTACTAGTTAAAGTTAATGGAATACTCAGCTCAATAGAGCTCTGACTCTTTGTCAGCCTGGCTACAGTGCTGAAAAGAAACCTGGGGTTCTTATTTTCTTCAATTAGTGATGAGTAGAAAGATGTCCTAGCTTTACGGAGGGCTTTTTTATAGAGCAACAGACTCTTTTTCCAGGCTAAGTGAAGATCTTCTAAATTAGTGAGACGCCATTTCCTCTCCAACTTACGGGTTATCTGCTTTAAGCTACGTGTTTGTGAGTTATACAACGGAGTCAGGCACTTCTGATTTAAAGCTCTCTTTTTTAGAGGAGCTACAGCATCCAAAGTTGTCTTCAATGAGGATGTAAGACTATTGACGAGATACTCTATCTCACTTACAGAGTTTAGGTAGCTACTCTGCACTGTGTTGGTATATGGCATTAGAGAACATAAAGAAGGAATCATATCCTTAAACCTAGTTACAGCGCTTTCTGAAAGACTTCTAGTGTAATGAAACTTATTCCCCACTGCTGGGTAGTCCATCAGAGTAAATGTAAATGTTATTAAGAAATGATCAGACAGAAGGGAGTTTTCAGGGAATACTGTTAAGTCTTCTATTTCCATACCATAAGTCAGAACAAGATCTAAGATATGATTAAAGTGGTGGGTGGACTCATTTACTTTTTGAGCAAAGCCATTCGAGTCTAATAATAGATTAAATGCAGTGTTGAGGCTGTCATTCTCAGCATCTATGTGGATGTTAAAATCGCCCACTATAATTATCTTATCTGAGCTAAGCACTAAGTCAATCAACCATCAATCAACTTTTTTCTTGTATAGCGCCAAATCACAACAAACAGTTGCCCCAAGGCGCTCCACATTGCAAGGCAAGGCCATACAATAATTATGAAACACAGTCTACGTCTAAAGCAACATAACCAAGGGATGGTCCAGGGTCACCCGATCCAGCCCTAACTATAAGCCTTAGCGAAAAGGAAAGTTTTAAGCCTAATCTTAAAAGTAGAGAGGGTATCTGTCTCCCTGATCTGAATTGGGAGCTGGTTCCACAGGAGAGGAGCCTGAAAGCTGAAGGCTCTGCCTCCCATTCTACTCTTACAAACCCTAGGAACTACAAGTAAGCCCGCAGTCTGAGAGCGAAGCGCTCTAATGGGGTAATATGGTACTACGAGGTCCCTAAGATAAGATGGGACCTGATTATTCAAAACCTTATAAGTAAGAAGAAGAATTTTAAATTCTATTCTAGCATTAACAGGAAGCCAATGAAGGGAGGCCAACACGGGTGAGATATGCTCTCTCCTGCTAGTCCCCGTCAGTACTCTAGCTGCAGCATTCTGAACCAACTGAAGGCTTTTTAGGGAACTTTTAGGACAACCTGATAATAATGAATTACAATAGTCCAGCCTAGAGGAAACAAATGCATGAATTGGTGGACTTTACTTTTTGAGCAAAGCCGATAGAGTCTAATAATAGATTAAATGCAGTGTTGAGGCTGTCATTCTCAGCATCTGTGTGGATGTTAAAATCACCCACTATAATTATCTTATCTGAGCTAAGCACTAAGTCAGACAAAAGGTCTGAAAATTCACAGAGAAACTCACAGTAACGACCAGGTGGACGATAGATAATAACAAATAAAACTGGTTTTTGGGACTTCCAATTTGGATGGACAAGACTAAGAGACAAGCTTTCAAATGAATTAAAGTTCTGTCTGGGTTTTTGATTAATTAATAAGCTGGAGTGGAAGATTGCTGCTAATCCTACGCCCCGGCCCGTGCTACGAGCATTCTGACAGTTAGTGTGACTCGGGGGTGTTGACTCATTTAAACTAACATATTCATCCTGCTGTAACCAAGTTTCTGTTAGGCAGAATAAATCAATACGTTGTTCAATTATTATATCATTTACCAACAGGGACTTAGAAGAAAGAGACCTAATGTTTAATAGACCACATTTAACTGTTTTAGTCTGTGGTGCAATTGAAGGTGCTATATTATTTTTTCTTTTTGAATTTTTATGCTTAAATAGATTTTTGCTGGTTATTGGTGGTCTGGGAGCAGGCACCGTCTCTACGGGGATGGGGTAATGAGGGGATGGCAGGGGGAGAGAAGCTGCAGAGAGGTGTGTAAGACTACAACTCTGCTTCCTGGTCCCAACCCTGGATAGTCACGGTTTGGAGGATTTAAGAAAATTGGCCAGATTTCTAGAAATGAGAGCTGCTCCATCCAAAGTGGGATGGATGCCGTCTCTCCTAACAAGACCAGGTTTTCCCCAGAAGCTTTGCCAATTATCTATGAAGCCCACCTCATTTTTTGGACACCACTCAGACAGCCAGCAATTCAAGGAGAACATGCGGCTAAACATGTCACTCCCGGTCCGATTGGGGAGGGGCCCAGAGAAAACTACAGAGTCCGACATTGTTTTTGCAAAGTTACACACCGATTCAATGTTAATTTTAGTGACCTCCGATTGGCGTAACCGGGTGTCATTACTGCCGACGTGAATTACAATCTTACCAAATTTACGCTTAGCCTTAGCCAGCAGTTTCAAATGTCCTTCGATCAATCAATCAATCAACCAACTTTTTTCTTATATAGCGCCAAATCACAACAAACAGTTGCCCCAAGGCGCTCCATATTGTAAGGCAAGGCCATACAATAATTATGAAAAACCCCAACGGTCAAAACTTCGATGTCGCCTGCTGTGGCCCCCGGAAGACAATTGACTATGGTTGCTGGTGTCGCTAACTTCACATTTCTCAAAACAGAGTCGCCAATAACCAGAGTTTGATACTCGGCGGGTGTGTCGTCGAGTGGGGAAAAACGGTTAGAAATGTGAACGGGTTGGCGGTGTACACGGGGCTTCTGTTTAGGACTACGCTTCCTCCTCACAGTCACCCAGTCAGCCTGCTTTCCCGGCTGCTCGGGATCTGCCAGGGGGTAACTAACGGCGGCTAAGCTACCTTGGTCCGCACTGACTACAGGGGCCTGGCTAGCTGTAGAATTTTCCACGGTGCGGAACCGAGTCTCCAATTCGCCCAGCCTGGCCTCCAAAGCTACGAATAAGCTACACTTATTACAAGTACCATTACTGCTAAAGGAGGCTGAGGAATAACTAAACATTTCACACCCAGAGCAGAAAAGTGCGGGAGAGACAGGAGAAGCCGCCATGCTAAATCGGCTAAGAGCTAGTAGCTACGCTAAGATAGCGGATTCCTAAAAACACACAAAGTGAATAATGTGTAAATAATTTAGAGGTGATTCAGCAGAAGGAGTGCTTTAGTTAAGGCACGTAAAGATTACACTGGGAAACAAATCGTAATCTAGATAACTAGATCAATCTAACTGCGCAGATTAAACAGCTAACAGATACAGAAAAACACCGCTGTGCTCCGGAACAGGAAGTGATACAATACCGCAGTGAGAGCCAACCACCAGTAGAGGCAAGCAAAAGCGCAAACAGGAAAATTACATGGATTATTTGTCCCATTTGTGTTGCATTGCATTTAGAGTGCAGTTTGGTTCCATTTACATTGTAAATTTGGTTCCATACGTTTGGTACCATTGCACTGTGCACCACACACACATACTTGCGCATACACCTGCTCATGCACACACATGCATGTGCACACACACACACACAAAACAACTGTGCTGTCTGGAGGCTGTTGGCAGGAAGAAAGAATGAAAAGCTGGAATAATTTCTGATGTGATTTTTTTTTTTTTTTTTCCTGCGCTGAGGATGTACACAGTCTTTTTTTTTTTTTTTTGGTATTACATGAGTGTACAAGCACCAACCTGGTTGTGTGTGTGTGCACACGCGCGGGGGTGGGTGGAGGTGGGGGGGTCCGACTGTACCGAGACGATGATTTGACTGAACTAACTGACGCTGCTAATTCTTGTAACACACACACATACACACAGTGGTGGTTCTACACTGAATTACTCCCCAGGCGACACTCTGTCCGAGTGCCCCCCCCCCCCCCCACACCACAACCACCACCTAAAAAACCAGCCATATTATTAATATTAATATTTTAGAAGTGCCCCTGAAATTGCAATTCAAATTGACATCAAAAGCCTGCAGGCTACAATATTACTTCAAAACAAAACATCCATGAATTGCAAGTTTGAAGAAACATGTCTTACATTAGACACTTTATTAATCTGTCTTTCAGGGAGGAACAATTAGCTCTTTTATTAAGGTGCATATTTGTCTCAATATTTAGCTTGATATTTGTACATATGAGGCTAAATGTGTAAATACTTAGCATTAACCACTCTGCTAAAGTTTTAGGTTTGACAGAAATTTGATCATGTAGTGGTTTGCCTTTTTTTTTTCCTCCCAATTTTTGGTGTTCATCTGTGGATCAAACAAAAATCTAAACTGAAATGTTACTAGCGTTCCCTGCCAATGAAAACAAATGTGATTCTTTTTTCTCCGTTAAATAAACCAGTTAATTATGATGATAAGCCTAATTTTTATTTATAATTTATAATTTATAATTTATTTATAATTTTTATTTATAATTTATTATTATTTTGTCAGTGTACATGACAATAAAAAGTTGCCAGCTTCTGGAAAATTATTACGAATTATTTCGATTGCAAATCAATATTAAACATGCAGGCACAAAGTTCTTTTGCTGTGGATTTTGAGGAGCAAACTGGAGTGATCTGAATTGTTCAGCAGCTGATGGATGAATATGTGTGTGTGTGTGTGTGTGTGGAGACAATTCACCTCATTCACAAAGTGACAGCAGAACGTAACGATGCGCTGTTACACGCAATAATGCAGAACAGCAAGCAACAGCGCGGAACATTCTTCTTGCACCGTACATGATGTTCCTGATAATTCTCCAGCAACACGTGCCATTAATCGTAATGCATGGTAACAGGTTGCAGCAGTTCCTGAGGACACCTGACACCTCTGCCCAAATCATCACATTCGTGATCAGTGGCCAAGAATGTGTACTTTGTGGCATTCGTGACTTGTCATCGTTATGTGTTAATGCAGCACAAGGTTCACACAAGACTAAAATAATGAGCAAAAATTCACAGCAGTTACACTGAAAGACTAACAGAAGTATTAGACTGGTAGAAACAGTAATAAAAGAAACGGGGAGGGGTCGACCTAGCTAACACAAGCTAACAGCTCATGAAAATGCTAACCACTCCTAAGATTTACACAAATATGTGGACTGCCAGTTTTTGCAGTTTGCCAAAGCCTGCCTCAGCAAAGGACATTTGGTGAAGACTGAAAACCACCAGCAAGCAATTTCTCAGGCGATGAGAAAGGTGCCAGACCAAACCTAAGAATAAACCAGATCTAAAGAAGGTTTACTAGAGTCTAAACCAGGAATAAACCTGCCTTGTTTAAGCTAGGTGTAAATTGGGTCTAAATCTAGGACTGAGCAGTTGCCCACACTCCAGCTCAGGCCCCCGACTCCGCTCTTACCTCCAGTGTCGCTCCGTCCTAATGTTAACGTGGCACTAACTGACACAAATATTCACTTAGTGACTTGAGAGAGTGAGGGTTTTGGGGAGGTTATGTGATTGTATACTGGAAATAATATGCTGTAAAAACATATCAATTGTTTTAACAAAAAGCAGTTTTGAAAAGTGTACGCTGTAATTTACCAATCTGTATACTGGGCATGGGATGATATGGGCATCTGGCTGACTTGATAAGCCCCTATGTACCAGCTCGGGCCCTGCGTTCTCAGGGTGCAGGACTTCTGTGTGTTCCCAGGGTGAATAAGAAGTCTGCCGGTCACAGAGCTTTCTCCTATCGTGCCCCAGCTCTGTGGAACGATCTGCCGGCACACATTCGGCAGTCGGACACTGTGGAGACTTTTAAATCACGTTTAAAGACTCATTTATTTGTTTTATCATTAGTGTTATGATGTGTTTTTAATCTTGTACTTTTTTACTGCTGTTTTTTTCTTATGGTTGTTTTTATTGTGTTTTAAATTTTTAATTGTTTTTATGTTGTGAAGCGCCTTGAGACGATTTTGTCGTGAATTGGCGCTATATAAATTAATAAATTTGAATTTGAATTTGAATTTGATATTGATTTTTTTTTTTTCTGTCATAACTATCTTGGCTGTAGTAATTGAGATTAACAATAATATCAAAATAATTAATAAATATTGCATACAAGTTTAAAAAAGGCCTTAAAAGGCTGGAATCACAACAGTACATTTTATTGTAGGCTAAAACTAATATTTTTATTGTATGGTTTTTCCAGTGGGCCAAGATCAACTGAATCTATACAAAATATCTTTCCAATAAAGTCCAAAGACTTGAGGTGCAAATAAATGAGGATTAGTGTGACGAACGATTATCACAATAGTCACTCATCTTAAATTGCATATCTGAGATCGGGTCACGGGGGCAACAGCTCCAGTGGGTGACCCCAGCCTTCATCATTCCGGGTCACACTCACCACCTCTAACTGGGGTATACTGAGGTGTTCCCAGGTGACTGTGGAGATATAATCTCTCCACCTAGTCCTAGGTCTTTCTCGGGGTCTCCTCTCAGCTGGACGTGCCTGGGGAGGTGCCCAGGGGGCATCCTTACCAGATGCCTGAACCACCTCAGCTGGCTCCTTTCAATGCAAGGGAGCAGCGGCTCCCCACAGATGACTGAACGTCTCTAAAGGAGACACCAGCCACCCTCCTGAGGAAGCCCATTTCAGCTGTTGGTACCCGCAATCTAGTTCTTCTGGTCATGACCCAACCCTCATGAGTCATGACCATAGGAACGAAGACTGACCGGTAGATCGAGAGCTTCACCTTTTGGCTCGGCTCCATTTTCTTCACCATCCAAATTGGAAGTCCCAAAAACCAGTTTTATTTGTTGTTATCTATCGTCCTCCTGGTTGTTACTGTGAGTTTCTCTGTGAATTTTCAGACCTTTTGTCTGACTTAGTGCTTAGCTCAGATAAGATAATTATAGTGGGCGATTTTAACATCCACACAGATGCTGAGAATGACAGCCTCAACACTGCATTTAATCTATTATTAGACTCTATTGGCTTTGCTCAAAATGTAAATGAGTCCACCCACCACTTTAATCATATCTTAGATCTTGTTCTGACTTATGGTATGGAAATTGAAGACTTAACAGTATTCCCTGAAAACTCCCTTCTGTCTGATCATTTCTTAATAACATTTACATTTACTCTGATGGACTACCCAGCAGTGGGGAATAAGTTTCATTACACTAGACGTCTTTCAGAAAGCGCTGTAACTAGGTTTAAGGATATGATTCCTTCTTTATGTTCTCTAATGCCATATACCAACACAGTGCAGAGTAGCTACCTAAACTCTGTAAGTGAGATAGAGTATCTCGTCAATAATTTTACATCCTCATTGAAGACAACTTTGGATGCTGTAGCTCCTCTGAAAAAGAGAGCTTTAAATCAGAAGTACCTGACTCGGTGGTATAACTCACAAACTCGTAGCTTAAAGCAGATAACCTGTAAGTTGGAGAGGAAATGGCGTCTCACTAATTTAGAAGATCTTCACTTAGCCTGGAAAAAGAGTCTGTTGCTCTATAAAAAAGCCCTCCGTAAAGCTAGGACATCTTTCTACTCATCACTAATTGAAGAAAATAAGAACAACCCCAGGTTTCTTTTCAGCACTGTAGCCAGGCTGACAAAGAGTCAGAGCTCTATTGAGCTGAGTATTCCATTAACTTTAACTAGTAATGACTTCATGACTTTCTTTGCTAACAAAATTTTAACTATTAGAGAAAAAATTACTCATAACCATCCCAAAGACGTATCGTTATCTTTGGCTGCTTTCAGTGATGCCGGTATTTGGTTAGACTCTTTCTCTCCGATTGTTCTGTCTGAGTTATTTTCATTAGATACTTCATCCAAACCATCAACATGTTTATTAGACCCCATTCCTACCAGGCTGCTCAAGGAAGCCCTACCATTATTTAATGCTTTGATCTTAAATATCCACCCACCACTTTAATCATATCTTAAATCTTGTTCTGACTTATGGTATGGAAATAGAAGACTTAACAGTATTCCCTGAAAACTCCCTTCTGTCTGATCATTTCTTAATAACATTTACATTTACTCTGATGGACTACCCAGCAGTGGGGAATAAGTTTCATTACACTAGAAGTCTTTCAGAAAGTGCTGTAACTACGTTTAAGGATATGATTCCTTCTTTATGTTCTCTAATGCCATATACCAACACAGTGCAGAGTAGCTACCTAAACTCTGTAAGTGAGATAGAGTATCTCGTCAGTAGTTTTACATCCTCATTGAAGACAACTTTGGATGCTGTAGCTCCTCTGAAAAAGAGAGCCTTAAATCAGATGTGCCTGACTCCGTGGTATAACTCACAAACTCGCGGATCAGGTGACCCTGAACCATCCCTTAGTTATGCTGCTATAGACTTAGACTGCTGGGGGGTTCCCATGATGCACTGAGTGTTTCTTTCTCTTTTTGCTCTGTATGCACCACTCTGCATTTAATCATTAGTGATCGATCTCTGCTCCCCTCCACAGCATGTCTTTTTCCTGGTTCTCTCCCTCAGCCCCAACCAGTCCCAGCAGAAGACTGCCCCTCCCTGAGCCTGGTTCTGCTGGAGGTTTCTTCCTGTTAAAAGGGAGTTTTTCCTTCCCACTGTCGCCAAGTGCTTGCTCACAGGGGGTTGTTTTGACCGTTGGGGTTTTTCTGTAATTATTGTATGGCTTTGCCTTACAATATAAATCACCTTGGGGCAACTGTTTGTTGTGATTTGGCGCTATATAAATAAAATTGATTTGATTTGATTTGATTTCACAACACTACATTAGAGCGAATGCAACACCACCTGTGCTGCGCTGATTCTCCGGCCCTCATTTGAGAGGAGATCAACGAGCACAATCTTCTTCTCTGAATGGTTGACAATCTAAAATGTATTGATATTAATGCATCAAAGAACACAGTCTGAAGTATCAGCAATCAACTGAAATGTCTATTTATGATGCTTTGTGATGAGAGAAGCCACATACCAATAAAATCGAGTGGGCGACTCCATTCAGACAAAAAAATCCACCTTTCCTCTGTTGGCAGTTTTATCTGAGTTCTGCATTTGGGGTAAATGATTTAAATAATGGTATGCATAGCTTTGCAATGTTATACAGTGTATTACTGGTTCAAAAAGTATCAAAATGACCTTTCCGAGTGCCTGGAATCTGCCATTTACAAGCAGACTGAATGCTACCACAGCTCTGAGATGAACAGGGATCTGTTAAAATAAGCTTAAATTACTAAAATGTTGTACATGAAGGAGAATAAAGTAACACAGAGGAAGAAAACAAAAACACAAGCAATGTGGCAACAGCTAGAAACATTTATTTGGCTGCTGTTTCTCAGCAAGAATATTACATTTTTAAATTGAAAAGGCACTTATTACTGCATTTTTCTATAAAGACAAAACTTACGTGGGTTTTCTTCAGTGGCGACGCTCAACTCGATGGGTGAGGTGTAAAGTCCAACATAGATAGAGATGCCCATGCTCAGTTGTATGACTTAGATTTATAGAGCGCGTCTCCAGACACCCAGCGCGCTTTACAAGTTGCATTATTCATTCACTCGCACATTCACACAGTGGTGATGAGCTACTCGTGTAGCCACAGCTGCCCCGGGCAAACTGACGGAGGTGTGGCTGCCATTCTGCGCCTACAGCCCCTCTGACCACCACCTCATTCACACACAGGTGGGTTAAATGTCTTGCCCAAGGACACAACTGCAATATGCAGATTTTTGACTGGTTGGTAGCTGTATTCGATTGGACCCTTCGGTCACTATACCAGCTGCTGCCATGTAGCTCATCTCAACGGGCATGTCACCTCCACGGGACACCAGCTCTAAACTTGTTGCAGCCTGAGACAAACACCACCACACAATGTGCAATGCCTGCAGTGAGCTTAAGTGCAATAGAGGACACTGAATAATTCCTCACTCTATCCCTTTAAGCACATGTGAAATAGATTTATTTCTTGTTCCATAAATGTTGTTTGTTTAGCAAATGCTGTATCACCTACATTTGCACCATATTTGTTTTTCTTTTTCTTTTTTTTTTTACCCAACACCTCGAAGCAGTCGTTGCAATTTCATCGTACTTGCATTTCTTTTTCCATTACAATAACAATAAAAGCATTCTATTCTGCACCTGTTTGTCTCATCAACAGATCAGTGGTCAGTGCTCATGTCAGCCAGGATTTGGAGGCCGAACCTGCAATGAATGCAAAGAGCTATTTTGGGGAGAACCAGAGGTCAAATGTCATGGTGCGTTCACTCTCCGCTTAGACTGGTCATTTCATATGTGTGTGTGTGTTTATGTACGTGTGTGTATGTTTATGGCATTTCAAATACAAAAAGTAAATCAAGCTTCTAAATATAAAAAAAATTCTAAAATTATCTTAATTAGACCCAAACTCAAAGTAAATCTCTACACCTTGATATAAATTAATTAAAAGTATAAAAGCCAAGATGATGGTTGCATAAGTAATCAGCCCCTTTGGTATAAAACCTGTAAACAATCAGTTTAATTGCCAGTTTTCCTCAGACAAGTCAGGGGATGGATACATGAACATTTCCAAGTCACTCAATATGTCTTGAACTTTATTTACATCAGTTATGTAGAAATACAAACAGTATGACACTCTGGTAAATCTGTGTGGAGTAGACAGTTCACAAAAACTGGAGAAGAGTGAGGAAAGCCACCAAGACATCCAGACAACCCAGAAGAAGTTCCAGGCTTCTGTGGCTGTGATTGGAGACATTGTGCACAGTGTGTGTTTTGCATTTTGTATCTCCAGTTATACAGCTTCATGATGAAGTGGAGCAGAGGAGGGTTTTATTAAAAAGAAGAGCTGAAGGTTCACCTACACATTGCCACAAGGTCCATCTGAGCTGCAAGCCAAGATTTAATATTTTTGGTGAAATAAATCCCTAAACTAACATGATCCACAATAACAATATTTAAAACTCCAGAGCCCCAAACTCCCATGGTGCATTGCAACACAACATCCATTGTTTACTGGTTAGCTAAAATTGCTCATTTCTCCAAAAATATTTGTCCTATCACCTGTCTGTTGTCGCAGCGTTCATCCTTGACCCAAAACACATAAGCATACCAAATGGCAAATGTCAGCTCTTCCTGGTTTCTGTCTGATCAAAGCCAGACGCGCACAGACGCCACTTGACTATTATTATACTGATATCAATTGTAGCTGCAATATTAACCACCTGCATGAAAAATGTGCCATTACACAGACTTGGCATTGTGATTCTGCAGCCTTCTAACAGCTTTCATCATCATCTTTATCGTACAGCGTGCAACTGTGACCCTCGTGGGATTGCTGAGCAGCAGTGCAACAAGGCCAATGGTCAGTGCATCTGTGTGGAGGGTGTTTCTGGCTCAAAGTGTGACATTTGTGCTCGGGGTTTCTCTGGAATCTTCCCTGACTGCCATCAGTGCCACCAGTGCTTTGCTGAGTGGGACATCATTGTAGGTCATTTGACCAACCAGACCCACCGTCTCATCAACAAAGCCAACTCCATCAAAGCCAGTGGGATCAGTGGGCCGTACAGGAAGATGATCAGCAGTTTGGAAAAGAGTGCCACTGACATTCAGCATCTTGTAGCCTTGAATCCTGCCTCCCAGCCACTAACAGAGATCCAGAAGCTCCTGCAACAAGCCAAGTAAGATGAACAATAAACAGGTTTTGGTATTCTTTTACAGTCATGACATTCATTTACATTATCAGCATTCAAGATCTGATAACATTCATTCACTATGCCTGCTTATTAAGGGTTGCAATGAGGCTGGATCCTATCCCTGCAGTCATTGGGCGAAAGGCGGGCTTCACCCTGGGCAGGATGCCAGTGTATCGCTGGGCCACATACACATAGGCAAACTCAGTCAGAGCTACGGTCAATTTAGAGTCACCAGTTCATTTAATCTGCATGTCTTTGGAAGTGGGAGGAAGCTGGAGCACCCAGAGGGAACCCAGGCAAACACTCTGAAAACATGCAAACTCCAAACACAAAGGACCAGGTGGGAAGCGATCTCCAAACTTTCTTGCTGTGTGGCAACAGTGCTAACCACTAAGCCACAATGCCACCAGTCATAACAACAATGGAGCTTAAATCAATTAGCCATAATGCCATAATGGGTGTGGTATTTGTGCTGGAGACCCTCCTGTCCTGGGCACCAATAGCATTTCCTGTATATTCATTTTGTGATTTGTTCTGTAATTTGTGTCTGTATCATGGCCCAAGCAGAGGGTCACCCCTTTGAGTCTGGTCTGCTTGAGGTTTGTTCCTCAGAGGGAGTTTTTTCTTACCACTGTTGCTCTGGAGGTTAGTAAGGTTAGACCTTACTTGTGTGAAGCACCTTGAGGCAACTCTGTTGTGATTTTGCACTAAATAAATGAAAATAAATTGAAATTGAAATTGCCATTCAGATTAAATACACACACTCACACACTCATCCCAAACCGCTTAGTCCAATTAAGGGTCGCGGTGGGGCTGGAGCCTATTCCAGCAGTCATAGAGTGCGAGGCGGGGTACACCTGGTCAGGCTGGGATTTGAACCAAGCATTCTATGGTCTCGAGCCCAACGCTTAACCACTAGACCATCACCTCCCCTATCCTGTCCATCCTCATCACTTCCAAAGAGAATCTCAACATCTTCAGCTCTGCCTCCTGTCTTTTTGTTAGTCCCATCGTCTCTAAACCATACAACATAGCTGGTCTCACTACTGTCTTGTAAACTTTCTCCTTCACTCTTGCTGATATTCTTCGGTCACAAATCACTCCTGCCACCTTTCTCCACCCACTCCACCCTGCCTGCACTCTCTTCTTCACCTCTCTACCACACTCTCCATTACTTTGAACAGTTGACCCCAAGTATTTAAACTCATCTACTTTCACCACTTCTACTCTTTGTAACTGCACTATTCCACTGGGCTCCCTCTCATTCACACACATGGACTCAGTCTTGCTCCTACTGACTTTCATTCCCTTTCTCTCCAGAGCATATCTCCACCTCTCCAGACTAGACTCAACCTGCACTCTAATCTCACTACAGATCACAATTTTCACTTTCAATTTATTTTCATTGATATAACGCAAAATCACAACAGAGTTGCCTCAAGGTGCTTCACACAAGTAAGGTCTAACCTTACTAACCCCCAGAGCAACAGTGGTAAGAAAAAACTCCCTCTGAGGAAGAAACCTCAAGCAGACCAGACTCAAAGGGGTGACCCTCTGCTTGGGCCATGATACAGACACAAATTACAGAACAATTCACAAAATGAATATACAGGAAATGTTGCTGGTGCACAGGACAGGAGGGTTTCAGAAACAGACACCAGTCCCACCTCTGGATGGAGCTGCACCTCAAACAGAGAGAAAAAATGTACCTCTTTGTTGGCTGACGCCACTGTTTCAACCTGTGAGGACTTATAAAATTTCTTTGCTGGAAAGGTGATGTCTGTGAGAGCAATGAGCAGCATCAGCCCAGACCAGTCTGGTACCATCTTACACTCTGCAGTGTTTGACCATTTCTCACCTGTCTCTCACTCCTCACTCACAGACATTGTTAAATATGTATGAGTGCCACAAATTGCCCACTGGATATTGTTCCAGCATTGAAAGATGTGTTTGTCACTGTTGGGCCTTCTCTCTGTGTTATAATGAACACATCTCTCATGTTAGGATGCGTCCCTGATGCCTTCAAACATGCTGTAGTTAGACTTTTGCTTAAAAAAACACTAATCTTGACTCCTCCATTTTATCTAACTTCAGACCTGTTTCGAAAGTTGTTTTTACACAGCTACAAATGTTTTTAGATTGCACCTCTATTCTTGCTCAATTTCAGTCAGGGTTCAGATCATAGCACAGAATCTGCACTGTTAAAAGTACACAATGATGTCGCTTTGTCTGTGGATGTTAGGCACGCTGTTGTTTTAGTGCTTCTTGATTTAATAGCTGCATTTGATACTGTTGATCATTTTATTCTTCTGTCCCGCCTAAAACATGTTGGTATTTGTGGCACTGTAGGTGGTTTGAATCCTATTTAACCAAGGGAAGTTTCTCAGTCATGATTGGTGACCTGTCCTCCTCTGTTGCCTCGCTGTCATTTGGAGTGCCACAGAGCTCCATCTTGGGCCCCATTTTGTTCTCACTATATATGCCGCCACTAGGGTGTTCTGACATATGGCATAGAAATTGAAGACTTAACAGTATTCCCTGAAAACCCCTTTTTGTCTTATCATTTCTTAATAACATTTACATTTACTTTAATGGACTACCCAGCAGTGGGGAATAAGTTTCAGTACAGTAGAAGTCTTTCTGAAAGCGCTGTAACTAGGTTTAAGGATATGATTCCTTCTTTATGTTCTCTAATGCCATATACCAACACAGTGCAGAGTAGCTACCTAAACTCTGTAAGTGAGATAGAGTATCTCGTCAATAGTTTTACATCCTCATTGAAGACAACTTTGGATGCTGTAGCTCCTCTGAAAAAGAGAGCCTTAAATCAGAAGTGCCTGACTCCGTGGTATAACTCACAAACTCGTAGCTTAAAGCAGATAACCCATAAGTTGGAGAGGAAATGGCGTCTCACTAATTTAGAAGATCTTCACTTAGCCTGGAAAAAGAGTCTGTTGCTCTATAAAAAAGCCCTCCGTAAAGCTAGGACATCTTACTACTCATCACTAATTGAAGAAAATAAGAACAACCCCAGGTTTCTTTTCAGCACTGTAGCCAGGCTGACAAAGAGTCAGAGCTCTATTGAGCTGAGTATTCCATTAACTTTAACTAGTAATGACTTCATGACTTTCTTTGCTAACAAAATTTTAACTATTAGAGAAAAAATTACTCATAACCATCCCAAAGACGTATCGTTATCTTTGGCTGCTTTCAGTGATGCCGGTATTTGGTTAGACTCTTTCTCTCAGATTGTTCTGTCTGAGTTATTTTCATTAGTTACTTCATCCAAACCATCAACATGTCTATTAGACCCCATTCCTACCAGGCTGCTCAAGGAAGCCCTACCATCAGTTAATGCTTTGATCTTATGATCTTATATGATCAATCTGTCTTTATTAGTTGGCTATGTACCACAGGCTTTTACGGTGGCAGTAATTAAACCATTACTTAAAAAGCCATCACTTGACCCAGCTATCTTAGCTAATTATAGGCCAATCTCCAACCTTCCTTTTCTCTCAAAAATTCTTGAAAGGGTAGTTGTAAAACAGCTAACTGATCATCTGCAGAGGAATGGTCTATTTGAAGAGTTTTAGTCAGGTATTAAAGGCACTGCACTGCGGTGGTTTGAATCATATTTATCTAATAGATTACAATTTGTTCATGTAAATGGGGAATCTTCTTCACAGACTAAGGTTAATTATGGAGTTCCACAAGGTTCTGTGCTAGGACCAATTTTATTCACTTTATACATGCTTCCCTTAGGCAGTAGTATTAGACAGCATTGCTTAAAATTTCATTGTTACGCAGATGATACCCAGCTTTACCTATCCATGAAGCCAGAGGACACACACCAATTAGCTAAACTGCAGGATTGTCTTACAGACATAAAGACATGGATGACCTCTAATTTCCTGCTTTTAAACTCAGATAAAACTGAAGTTATTGTACTTGGCCCCACAAATCTTAGAAACATGGTGTCTAACCAGATCCTTACTCTGGATGGCATTACCCTGACCTCTAGTAATACTGTGAGAAATCTTGGCGTCATTTTTGATCAGGATATGTCATTCAATGCGCATATTAAACAAATATGTAGGACTGCTTTTTTGCATTTGCGCAATATCTCTAAAATCAGAAAGGTCTTGTCTCAGAGTGATGCTGAAAAACTAATTCATGCATTTATTTCCTCTAGGCTGGACTATTGTAATTCATTATTATCAGGTTGTCCTAAAAGTTCCATGAAAAGCCTTCAGTTAATTTAAAATGCTGCAGCTAGAGTACTGACGGGGACTAGAAGGAGAGAGCATATTTCACCCATATTGGCTTCTCTTCATTGGCTTCCTGTTAATTCTAGAATAGAATTTAAAATTCTTCTTCTTACTTATAAGGTTTTGAATAATCAGGTCCCATCTTATCTTAGGGACCTCATAGTACCATATCACCCCAATAGAGCGCTTCGCTCTCACACTGCAGGCTTACTTGTAGTTCCTAGGGTTTGTAAGAGTAGAATGGGAGGCAGAGCCTTCAGCTTTCAGGCTCCTCTCCTGTGGAACCAGCTCCCAATTCGGATCAGGGAGACAGACACCCTCTCTACTTTTAAGATTAGGCTTAAAACTTTCCTTTTTGCTAAAGCTTATAGTTAGGGCTGGATCAGGTGACCCTGAACCATCCCTTAGTTATGCTGCTATAGACTTAGCCTGCTGGGGGGTTCCCATGATGCACTGAGTGTTTCTTTCTCTTTTTGCTCTGTATGCACCACTCTGCATTTAATCATTAGTGATTGATCTCTGCTCCCCTCCACAGCATGTCTTTTTCCTAGTTCTCTCCCTCAGCCCCAACCAGTCCCAGCAGAAGACTGCCCCTCCCTGAGCCTGGTTCTGCTGGAGGTTTCTTCCTGTTAAAAGGGAGTTTTTCCTTCCCCTGTCACCAAGTGCTTGCTCACAGGGGGTCGTTTTGACCGTTGGGGTTTTTCCGTAATTATTGTATGGCTTTTGCCTTGCAATATAAAGCGCCTTGGGGCAACTGTTTGTTGTGATTTGGTGCTATATAAATAAAATTGATTTGATTTTGATTTGATATACACATATACATACACACACACATATATACATATATATAAACATGATTAGGATTGAAAGGGAGATAGGAGCATCTTCTTTACAATATGTGAAATGGAGTTTGGATGTGATAAGGTGCCATTAGTGCTGGGATTTGTAAACGAGTTGTTATTGCATGTGATTTGTGGACATATTATTGCATGTGGTCATTTCTAGGGCTGAAACAATTAATTGAGTAACTCGAATAACTCGATTACAAAAAATGTTCGAGGCAAATTCTGTGCCTCGAAGCTTTTTTTAACGTTATAGTACATATGCCAGGCCTGTGTGTGGCGCTGCAACGTCTGCAGAAAAAAAACAAAACTGAAGAAGACTGGAGCATAACAGCTAATCAAATTAGCAGCGATAGCTATCGCTTTCCAACGTGACACATAGAGTAAAATAAAGCCTTTTAAGAGAAAGATGGTTCACGCTGATTGTCTGAGACTTACTGTGCATTTAAAGCGAAGCAGTGTGTTTATGTATTTTTAGAAAACACACGGTCTGCTCTACATGGGGAGGGACTATTGACCCGGCGGCCGGCTGCTGTCTTTCTGTGCCCAGTGTGAGGGGCTCTCAGACCAGGCGAGTCACAGCTCTGTCCCCGACTACATTGACTGTCAGGATTTGGACTTTGTGTGTGGGTTTGCTTGTTGCTTTTGTATCCGTCTCTATGTCACTGTTTGTCTGCTTGTGTTTTCCCTGTCCTGCTTTCTCTTGCTCCCCTTCTTCTCTTGGTTCCGCATGGGGGCGTTTCCCTCTGTGCTGGACACGCCCTGCCTCTGGAAGGTTCTCACACCTGTTCCTGATTATCTGTTCATCACCTGAGGCGTTATATACCGCACTGTGTGCCTGCGTTACTCGCCTGATTGTTGTGCCCTGTGCCTCTTTCTAGCTCTGTTCCTTGTGTTTCTTGCCTGACTGCCTCATCGTGTTTTTGACTGCTTGCCTGTGTATTTGGACCTCGTACCTGCCTGATGATTGTGTTACTGTTGCTCTTTTTGGACTGCCTCTTTGTGTACCGACCCCTGCTTACGAATCAAGTAAACGCCTCAATTGTACAGAGCTGTTCATCCGCGTCCTGCAATTGTGTCCAACCTGCTTTCCCAGTAGATCCTGATATTGACAAACAGCAGAAGTCCAACGTTTCTTCTGTGTTTCCCTCAGACTCACACTGAGTGTTTGATTTTTTTTATTTTTGCTTTTTTTGGGCAACACACAACACTTCACAGACACGGTAACTTAAATAATAATAAAAAAAAATGACTGCGAGGCTGCATGTTCAACCTCCAGCTGAAATGCATCTGCTGAATTGCAGAGAAAGAGGGATAAAAGAAAAAATCACGCAGGGACCCAGTCCATCAACCTTTATAAAAAAAAAACAAAAAAAAAACAAAACCCACAAAACTTAAAAATGGGTACATTTTACAAGTTGGAGAAAACAAAACAGAAAGCCACATCCCATCAGCATTTCAGCAAAATGCCAACACTTTGGCCTATTGATGTTGTTTAAAAACGCAGAAGTACTTTTTATCCGATTACTCGATTAATCGCCAGAATAATCGATAGAATACTCGATTACTAAAATAATCTATAGCTGCAGCCCTAGGTATTTCACAGTGTTATTGTACAGCCTGGCAGCAGCAGGGAGGAATGACCTACGGTATCGCTCCTTCTTGCACTGAGGGTGCCTCAGTCTGTCACTGAACGAGCTGCTCAGCTCCACTGCAGTCCGGTGCAAAGGGTCAGTGGAGTTGTTCATGATGGATTTGAGCTTGGCTAACACCCTCCTCTCAGCCACCTCCTCCAGAGAGTCCAGAGGACAGCCCAGGACAGAGCAGGACTTCCTGACCAGCTTGTTCAGTTATCGACATGTGTAACTGAGTATCATCAGCATAGCAGTGAAAGGTAATCCCAAAGCGCTGCAATATGTGCCCAAGGGGTGCTATATAAAAGAAGAAAAGCAGGGGGCCTAAGATGGACCCCTGTGGAACCCCAAATTTCATGTCACTAAGGTTAGAGATAGTGTTACTGTACAAAACACCGTGAGAACGACTGGTCAAGTATGACATCAACCATGCAAGGGCATTCCCAGTAATGATTCTCCAGCCTATCAAGTAGAATATGATGATCCACATTATCAAGCGCAGTACTGAGATCTAACAGCACCAGAACCGTAGTGGTGTCCGAGTCCATTGCAAGCAGAAGATCATTCACCACTTTAGTGATAGCCGTCTCTGTGGAATGATATTTTCTAAACGCAGACTGCAGTGGCTCAAAGAGATTATTCTCAGTAAGGTGGTGCACAAGCTGCTGTGAAACCTTTTTTTCCAGAATTTTACAGCAAAATTGATATCGGCCTATAATATTTCATTACACTAGGGTTATCAGGCTGGATGGAAAGGAATTGCAGGATACAAATGCATGGCTCAAACAAACAGCTCTGATTTGTAGAAGGCTTTACTGTTATGGATAGCAGAGATCGGTACACGGGTAAGCAGTCCAGAAAAAGCAGCAGTACAAAAATCAACAGGCAATCAGGCGTGATCAAAGCAACAGGCTGGAGGTCAGGTACATACAAAGAGGCAGGCAGGACTATGGAACACCGGTACAGAGCTGGAATAAAGGTGGTAATCCGCAAATGAGAAACAGGTGTACCTGGAAAGCACCAGAACCAGGGTGTGATCAGGGTGAGAGAGAAACAGCCATCACCAAGAACCAAGAGAGAGACAAGAGGAACAGAGACAGACAGACCCAAGCAGAAAAACCCAGTAAGAGAATAAATAAACAAACCAAAACCAGTGAAATGCAAAAATAACAAACACAACAAAAGAACAAAATAAAACAGAAAACCAAAGAAAACTCAAGCCCTGACAGTAACCCCCCCCACAGCCGACCCCGGATGGCCCGGGCACAGCAGGATGAAAGGCATGAAACTCACGGATAAGGGCCAGATCAAGGATAAAGCGGGAGGGAATCCAGGACCGCTCCTCGGGTCCATAACCCTCCCAATTCACCAGATACTGGAAACCATGGCCACAGCGGCAAGATTCCAGGAGCCGCCGCACCGTGAACACCAAACCACCATCCACACACCAGGCAGGAAGCAGGGGAACAGCTGGAGGGCACAAAGAACTAGATTCAAAGGATTCAAGGATTCAAAAGGAGTTTATTGTCATATGCACATAGGAACATGTTCCCTGCACAATGAAATGTGTTTACTGCATTTTTACCCATCCTAATTGCCAGTTAGGAGCAGAGGTCGCCTTTTTTGGCGCTCGTGGACCAGCTCCAGATGTATATCCCTGCCCTAGGTCACGAGCAGGGCTGAGCAAACCTTGACCGGCCTCATGACACACTTAACAAACAAAGTGACAAAGTGACAAAGTTTTTTTAATTCGGCACACAAAATATTCAAATAGAAAAAAATGAACAATTCCACAAACAAACACAGACAAAACTAGTGAGTCCGAAAGGGTGTTGGCTGAAGCAAAGCTTATTAGCGCCCACACCCTGCTAGTACAAGTCCAACAATTCTAATCAGTCATATTTACATAAATATAAATTCACTACTACATGTCGACACACAGACATACACATCAATATACTATTCACTTATAATTATATTTATATAGTACCAGATCATAAGAAAGTCAAATCAAGGCACTTTACGCCAGTAAGGACTAACCTTACCAACCCCCAGAGCAAGCATTAGGCAACTGTGGTGAGGAAAAACTCCCTATAAGGAAGAAACCTCAAGCAGACCAGCCTCTTGGGGGTGACCCTCTGCTTGGGCTGTGCCACATATACCTATATACATACGTATATACTTTACAAACATAAATATATACATACATATACACAGTCACTTATATACATATACACCTACCCATATCTATATATCTACATACGCATATACATACCCACACATTCAAATATACAATAAGTCCCACTTATAAATTGAACATTCCATATAAATCAAATTATATTTGCTTCTTTATGATACTTAGACATAATGTTCTTTTTGAGTAGTTTCTTAAATCTCACTAAGGTACTACTCATTCTAACCTCTGTTGAACATTTGTTCCATTTCTTCACCCCAACCACAGACACACAAAAACCCTTTACATTTGTTCTTACTGCTGGTTTCATAAAAATTGCACAACCTCTTAAACTATATCTGGATTCCCTCAATCGGAACAGACTCTGGACATGTCTCGGTAAGGCTTGGTTTTTCGCTCGAAATAAAGTTTGAATTGTAATGTAATCGACCAAATCAATGAATTTTAATAAATTTAAAGACACAAATAGAGAATGAGTTGGTTCACGATATTGTTTATTGCAGATGATTCGTATGGCTCGTTTTTGCAAAAGGAATATTGGATTGGTGTTTGATTTGTAAGTGTTTCCCCATGACTCAACACAATATGTCATATATGGTACCATCAGAGAATGATATAAAGTAAGTAACCCTTCTTGCGGCAGTAGGTCTTTGGCTTTATACAAAATGGCTATAGTTTTTGACAATTTTGATTTCACATAATTTATATGTGGTTTCCAGCTAAGTTTATTATCAATTATAACACCTAAAAATGTATTCTCTGTTACTAACTCAATTTCCTTATTGTTTATAGTTAAATTTTTACATTTGGGTGCCTGTTTATTTCCAAATATAATACATTTAGTTTTCCCAAGGTTGAGTGACAACTTATTAGCGTCAAACCAAACCTTACATTTTTCCAGTTCTTTCTCCACTATGTCCAGAAGCTGTTCAAGATTTTCACCGCTACAGAATACAGTTGTATCATCCGCAAAAGGGACACATCTCAGTGAACTCGACACCCAACTTATATCATTTATATAGATTATAAACAACAAAGGACCCAGCACTGAGCCCTGCGGCACCCCACATGTGACATCCCTGAGTTCAGAATTTGTATTATTGAATTGAACATACTGAAATCTGCCTTGTAAATAACTAGCTATCCATTCATATGCCAGACCTCTGATTCCATATTTCTGCAGTTTACTTAATAGTATTCCATGGTTAATTGTGTCAAACGCTTTCTGTAAATAAAAAAAAACACCTATTGTGTATTGTTTATTATCAATTGCAGTTGCTATACTTTCCACAAAGTCCATCAAAGCATGTGATGTAGTTCGAGACCTTCTGAATCAATATTGTTCTTCACAAATGATGTTATGTGTTATGTGTCGACGCAGATTGAGGAGCGAACCTGCGTCAGACAGGACCCAGCACTAAAAATAACCAGGAAGCGGTTCCATCAACATAAAACAATTTATTTTTCACCTGTGCCTAAATAAATTATACAAAAAAAAACCCCAACCCAATGTCCTTCAAGAGGAGTGACTGCTGGCACGCTCTCCAGTGTTCACGGGGAGAGAAGTCCGATGCTCCTGGACTCACCACCATCAAACAGACACCTCCCAGGTGGACACAACAAACTGACTCTGTTGAAGCACAGAAGATGTGAGGCACGTTAGCTATTATAGCAATTTCTTTCACAAAACACATGCTGTCAACAACACATCAAGGTTTATCCTTTTTATCTTTATGCACATGAGCAGCTTCTCACAATAAGTGGAGGATCACTTATCCTGCACGCCACAACAGTGAGAAGCAAGCCACACCATTCTCATCACAATTTCACATATACTATGTAGCAAAACATCAAGTTATTATCTACAATTAGTCCAACAGTTAATTACCTTTACTGTGTGCTGACAGCATGTGTCCTCACCCTTCCTTGCTTCACAGGCTTAATGTGTCAAACCCAGGTGCGGTCCTCAGCATCTCACAAACGAACATCACAAGGTCGAGTTCCCGGCAGTTCTGCTTGGCTCACACCTGCCTTAAAAGCAGAACGCCATCCAATTATCTGCTACAGCTGAAAGTCTTTAGGGCTGCACGTGAGCACCAGTCCCAGGTGCCTCACATGATATTGACGAGGGTGAGGATTCTTCAGCCAGCACCTTCTTTTCCACAGACAAATCAGCTTCCATGCCACCTGAGGAGCAAGAAAAGAAACAACACCAAAACCTCCAGCCACACCCCCCGACACACAACATTATGCTTCAGTAAATAATCATTTAATCTTTTAGCAAATATTTTTTCCAAAATTTTGGAAAATTGTGGCAGGAGTGATATAGGTCTATAATTAGAAAATGTGTGTTTGTCACCAGTTTTAAACAGAGGAATTACTTTGGCTATTTTCATTTGAGAAGGAAATTTACCAGTACTTAGTGACATATTGCATATATAATTGAACGGTTTTACTATACAATCAATAACTTTTTTTTAATAAAGCCATATCCAAATTATTAAAATCAGTCGATTTGTTACTTTTTGAACCATGAACCAGATCAAGTATTTCCCTTTCATGAGTACCACCAATGAACATTGAAACAGATTTGTTAAACGTTGAATTATTTACCCAGAAGTTATTAGTTGATGAGTCAATCTTACTGGCAAGATTTTTACCCACATTAACGAAGTATTCATTAAAGTGTTCAGCAATAGACTTGTCGTTATCAATCGTGATGTAGTTGTTACTCTGAAAAAATGAAGGATAATCTCTAGTTACTCTATTCTTTTTTACTATTTCATTTAATATAAAACACACATAAGCCGGTCTGGTACATGAACACATATAAAGCACACACAAGGAAAGAATTGGGAAAAGAAAAAACCTCCATTGCTGCTGTGTTGAACTCACGCAGCAGCACTGGAGAGCAAAAAAAAAAAAACCATAGCACAGAAAAACAGTCATAACAAAAAACAAATCACGACAGACGACATCCGAGACTTGGATGTGTCCAGTGTCCAGAGAGACAGCCCGGAAGGCCGCCCGTGGCACCATCGACAGGCCTTGTCTGTCCATCCTGGGGGGATCCCAGTCCTGAATCAGTCCACCAGAGTCTCAAGGTCCCACAGTCAACATCTCAGGACTGGGAAGGAAGGGAGGGAGGGGAAGACAAAGAGGCGGGGGAGACAAGGACCGTCTGTTTGACCTGACTGGTGTGGAAGGAGGGGTGGATACGGAGTGACCTAGGGAGACGGAGACGAACAGATACTGGATTAACAATTTTGGAAACCAGGAAGGGACCGATGAACCTGGGAGCCAATTTACCAGGCAGGCCGTTCAATCATTCGGTCTGCCCATTGGCCTGTGGATGGTAGCCCGATGTCAAACTAGCAGAGACCCCAAGGAGACGCCAGAATTCCTTCCAAAAATTAGAAATAAACTGGGGCCCTCTGTTGGGAAAGTGTAGGAACACGGACCCACAACAGGGGGCGCAAATGAACGGACAATGGAGTAAGTCAAAATAACAACGCTTTACTGTTGTGAATGTGCACAACGAATACAACCAATTACAGAAATGGACAAAAGTCAATACACAAAGGTGTCGTGTGGGCAGGCTCGAAGATAGGAGACGCCTCTCCAAGGTAAGACCGGAACCCCACGGCTTCCTCCGCCACAGGACCCCGGGAATACTGGAGCCGCCAAGTCCCGAACTCCCAGGTGGCCACTGCCTCCGCGTGTCGGACCTGGTACTGCTGGCGAGGGAAAAAGAACAGTTAGATGGGGGCGCGTTTGCACCCAGAACTCCGAACGGCAGGAAAGGTACCTCCACCTCTCGTTGGAACAGTAAACCAATAACTAGCTCAGTCAAAACTGTGTACTCAGTAGGCTTTGATATGTTACCTCTCTGGTAGAAACGATATCTCGGCAATGAGGTGGAGATGCCGTCCTGCTGATATACCCCACTGATGATTGCCGTCAGCTGTCTCAGGTGATGGGTGACAGCTGTCACCGAGGCTGCTCCCGTGAGGCGGCGGCGCCCTCTGGTGCCTGGAGCCCGCACTCCAGGCAGGGCGCCCTCTGGTGATGGTGGGCCAGCAGTACCTCCTCTTCAGCGGCCCACACAACACCCTCGGTCTGACACTATATCCTGAGGGAACCCGTGTAGTCTGAATACTTGGTTAAGCATTACTTCTGCTGTTTCCTTGGCCGAGGGAAGTTTGGGCAAGGAAATAGAATGTACCATCATAAATAGAATATCGACTACCTTAAGAACTACTGTATTACCCTTAGAGGGCAGAAGACCAGTTACAAAATCTAACATTATATGAGACCAAAGATGTGTGGGTACAGGCAGTTGCATTAACAACCCAGCAAGCGGGCGATTGGACGACTTATACATAGCACATCTTTGACAGGCGTTCACATATTCAGAAATATTGTTAGTTAGCCCAGGCCACCAAAATTTCTGTTGGATTACAAACATGGTTAATACAATGGGTCACAAGAAAAATGACTGTCATGTCCCCATCTGATTACGTCCCCCCTGAACCCAACTGGAACAAAAAGCTTGCCAGTGGGACAGCCTGGAGGCACCAGGACCCCATCAGCAGCAGATCGGACCTTCAATTTGATTTCCCAAGTAAGGGTAGATACAAAACAAGATGCGGGCAAGATTGTTTCCTGATTGGACTTGGCACAGGCTGGTTCACCCTGATGGGACAAAGCATCCAGTTTCCCATTTTTTGGCCCTAATCGGTATGAAAGTACAAAGGTAAACCTACTGAAAAAGATTGCCCACCTCGTTTGCCGGGCATTAAGATGTTTTTTTTTTTTTTTCCTGTCTGCATATATACACTGAACAAAAATATAAATGCAACACTTTTGGTTTTGCTCTCATTTGTATGAGATGAACTCAAAGATCTAAAACTTTTTCCACATACACAATATCACCATTTCCCTCAAATATTGTTCACAAACCAGTCTAAATCTGTGATAGTGAGCACTTCTCCTTTGCTGAGATAATCCATCCCACCTCACAGGTGTGCCATACCAAGATGCTGATTAGACACCATGATTAGTGCACAGGTGTGCCTTAGACTGCCCACAATAAAAGGCCACTCTGAAAGGTGCAGTTTTATCACACAGCGCAATGCCACAGATGTCGCAAGATTTGAGGGAGCGTGCAATTGGCATGCTGACAGCAGGAATGTCAACCAGAGCTGTTGCTCGTGTATTGAATGTTCATTTCTCTACCATAAGCCGTCTCCAAAGGCGTTTCAGAGAATTTGGCAGTACATCCAACCAGCCTCACAACTGCAGACCACGTGTAACCACACCAGCCCAGGACCTCCACATCCACCATGTTCACCTCCAAGATCGTCTTAGACCATCCACTCGGACAGCTGCTGAAACAATCGGTTTGCATAACCAAAGAATTTCTGCACAAACTGTCAGAAACCGTCTCAGGGAAGCTCATCTGCATGCTCGTCGTCCTCATCGGGGTCTCGACCTGACTCCAGTTCGTCGTCGTAACCAACTTGAGTGGGCAAATGCTCACGTTCGCTGGCGTTTGGCACGTTGGAGAGGTGTTCTCTTCACGGATGAATCCCAGTTCACACTGTTCAGGGCAGATGGCAGACAGCGTGTGTGGCGTCGTGTGGGTGAGCGGTTTTCTGATGACAATGTTGTGGATCGTGTGGCCCATGGTGGCGGTGGAGTTATGATATGGGCAGGCGTCTGTTATGGGCGAAGAACACAGGTGCATTTTATTGATGGCATTTTGAATGCACAGAGATACCATGACGAGATCCTGAGGTCCATTGTTGTGCCATACATCCAAGAACATCACCTCATGTTGCAGCAGGATAATGCACGGCCAAACAGCCGGTTCTCCAACAACCGCTGCAGGACCTGACGTACATGCCGGACATGGGTCTCAGGATCCGGAGAAAAGATGAGTATATCGTCCAGATATACGAAGACGAATCGGTGCAGGAAGTCCCGCAAGACGTCGTTAACCAAGGCTTGGAACGTCGCGGGGGCGTTGGTGAGGCCAAACGGCATGACCAGGTACTCAAAGTGACCTAACGGGGTGTTAAATGCCATCTTCCATTCGTCTCCCTTCCGGATCCGAACCAGGTGATACGCATTCCTAAGATCCAGCTTAGTAAAGATTTTGGCTCCATGCAGGGGGGTGAACACGGAATCTAACAACGGAAACGGGTATCGGTTGCGAACCGTGATTTCATTCAGCCCCCTGTAATCAATGCATGGACGGAGTCTGCCATCTTTCTTGTCCACAAAAAAGAAACCTGCATCCATCGGGGAGGTGGAGTTCTGGATCAACCCGGCAGCTAATGAGTCCCGGATGTAGGTCTCCATTGATTCGCGCTCAGGTCGTGAGAGGTTGTACAGCCTGCTGGACGGGAACTCAACGCCTGGAATCAGATCAATGGCACAATCGTACGGACGGTGCGGGGGAAGGGTGAGTGCCAGATCCTTGCTGAAGACATCAGCAAGATCGTGGTACTCAACCGGCACCGCCGTCAGGTTGGGAGGGACTTTGACTTCCTCCTTAGCATGTAAACCGGGAGGAACCGAGGATCCTAAACACGCCCGATGGCAGGTTTCGCTCCACTGAACCACCACCCCAGACGGCCAATCAATCCGGGGATTGTGTTTCAACATCCACGGGAAGCCCAAAATCACGCGGGAGGTAGAAGGAGTCACAAAAAACTTGATCTCCTCCCGATGATTCCCAGACACCACCAGAGTTACAGGTTGTGTCTTGTGCATGATTAAAGGGAGAAGGGTGCCATCTAGTGCCCGCACCTGCAATGGCGAAGGAAGCGCCACCAGAGGGAGCCCTACCTCCCTTGCCCATCTGCTGTCTAGCAGATTCCCTTCGGACCCCGTGTCCACCAGTGCTGGGGCTTGAAGGGTTAAATCCCCACTCAGGATTGTAACTGGGAGTCATGTGACAATATGTGTGTGTCCCACGTGAATGTTATGACCCCCCCTTAGCCCAGTCTCTAAGGGCGGGTGTTGTTGTTTTGGCCGTTTGGGGCAGTTTTTCTGTATGTGCTCTTTTGAGCTGCAGAGAAAACACTCCCCGTGGACCAGCCTCCTCATTCTGTCAGCTGTTCTCATTTTGGCCCTGTGCGTTTCCCTAGCAACGTCAGCAGGGGGAGCTGTTGCCCCACGGAGCGCTGCGGCTGTGGAGCGTGGGGAGGGCGGAACCTTTTTGAACCCGGAAGGGAGAGGGACGGCGGGTGCCCAGCCACGTCCTTCGCCTCGCTCCCGACAGCGTTCCTCCAACCGATTGTCTAACCATATAACGAGATCGATAAGCCCATCTAAATCCCGCAGTTCTTCCTTAGCTACCAGGTGCTCCTTCAGGACTGACGACAGTCCGTTTATGAAGGCGGCGCGGAGCGCAACGTTATTCCAGCCGGACCTCGCAGCCGCGATGCGGAAGTCGACTGCATATTCGGCTGCGCGCCGGCGCCCCTGTCGCATTGACAGCAGCACTGTTGAAGCGGTCTCTCCTCTGTTAGGGTGATCAAACACTGTTCTGAACTCCCTCACAAACCCAGTATAAGAGGTAAGGAGCCGTGAGTTTTGCTCCCAAAGCGCTGTAGCCCAAGCGCGTGCCTCACCACGAAGCAAGTTAATAACATAAGCCACCTTGCTGGCGTCAGACGCGTACATGACGGGGCGTTGTGCAAAGACAAGCAAACACTGCATCAGAAAGTCCACGCACGTCTCCACACAACCTTCGTACGGCTCTCGGGGGCTTATGTATGCTTCAGGGGATGGTGGGAGGGGTTGTTGAACGACCACTGGAACATTCATATCTTGCACAGGGTCGGCAGGAGGAGGAGCCGCAGCAGCGCCCTGAGCGCTCGCTGCCACCTGTGCGGAGAGAGCCTCCACCCTGCGGTTCAGGAGGATGTTTTGCTCTGTCATCTCTGCCAACCGAGCCGTAAAGGCGGTGAGGATGTGCTGCAACTCACCAATCACGCCTCCTGCAGACGGCTGTGCACCCTGCTCTCCCATTGGCCGTTCAATCACTGGGTGACGCCCCTCGGAGTCCATGACGCTGGCCGAGATATCCTGTTGTGAAAGTGTAGTGACGGACCCACAACAGGGGGCGCAAATGAACGGACAATAGAAGGAGTCAAATTTGAACACTTTACTGTTGTGAATGCCACAACCATACACAGCAGATTATAGAATGATACAAAGTCAATGGATAAAGGTGTTGTGTGGGCAGGCTCGACGATAGGAGACGTCCGTCTAAAGAAGAACCAGAACCACATGATTTCCTCCGCCACCATCACTAATGATTAAATGCAGAGTGGTGCATACAGAGCAAAAAGAGAAAGAAACAGTGCATCATGGGAACCCCCCAGCAGTCTACGTCTATAGCAGCATAACTAAGGGATGGTTCAGGGTCACCTGATCCAGCCCTAACTATAAGCTTTAGCAAAAAGGAAAGTTTTAAGCCTAATCTTAAAAGCAGAGAGGGTGTCTGTCTCCCTGATCTGAATTGGGAGCTGATTCCACAGGAGAGGAGCCTGAAAGCTGAAGGCTCTGCCTCCCATTCTACTCTTACAAACCCTAGGAACTACAAGTAAGCCTGCAGTGTGAGAGCGAAGCGCTCTATTGGGGTGATATGGTACAACGAGGTCCCTAAGATAAGATGGGACCTGATTATTCAAAACCTTATAAGTAAGAAGAAGAATTTTAAATTCTATTCTAGAATTAACAGGAAGCCAATGAAGAGAGGCCAATATGGGTGAGATATGCTCTCTCCTTCTAGTCCCTGTTAGTACTCTAGCTGCAGCATTTTGAATTAACTGAAGGCTTTTTAGGGAACTTTTAGGACAACCTGATAATAATGAATTACAATAGTCCAGCCTAGAGGAAATAAATGCATGAATTAGTTTTTCAGCATCACTCTGAGACAAGACCTTTCTAATTTTAGAGATATTGCGTAAATGCAAAAAGCAGTCCTACATATTTGTTTAATATGCGCTTTGAATGACATATCCTGATCAAAAATGACTCCAAGATTTCTCACAGTATTACTAGAGGTCAGGGTAATGCCATCCAGAGTAAGGATCTGGTTAGACACCATGTTTCTAAGATTTGTGGGACCAAGTACAATAACTTCAGTTTTATCTGAGTTTAAAAGCAGGAAATTAGAGGTCATCCATGTCTTTATGTCTGTAAGACAATCCTGCAGTTTAGCTAATTGGTGTGTGTCCTCTGGCTTCATGGATAGATAAAGCTGGGTATCATCTGCGTAACAATGAAAATTTAAGCAATACCGTCTAATAATACTGCCTAAGGGAAGCATGTATAAAGTGAATAAAATTGGTCCTAGCACAGAACCTTGTGGAACTCCATAATTAACTTTAGTCTGTGAAGAAGATTCCCCATTTACATGAACAAATTGTAATCTATTAGACAAATATGATTCAAACCACCGCAGCACATTGCCTTTAATACCTATGGCATGCTCTAATCTCTGTAATAAAATTTTATGGTCAACAGTATCAAAGCAGCACTGAGGTCTAACAGAACAAGCACAGAGATGAGTCCACTGTCCGAGGCCATAAGATCATTTGTAACCTTCACTAATGCTGTTTCTGTACTATGATGAATTCTAAAACCTGACTGAAACTCTTCAAATAGACCATTCCTCTGCAGATGATCAGTTAGCTGTTTTACAACTACCCTTTCAAGAATTTTTGAGAGAAAAGGAAGGTTGGAGATTGGCCTATAATTAGCTAAGATAGCGGGGTCAAGTGATGGCTTTTTAAGTAATGGTTTAATTACTGCCACCTTAAAAGCCTGTGGTACATAGCCAAGTAACAAAGATAGATTGATCATATTTAAGATCAAAGCATTAAATAATGGTAGGGCTTCCTTGAGCAGCCTGGTAGGAATGGGGTCTAATAAACATGTTGATGGTTTGGATGAAGTATCTAATGAAAATAACTCAGACAGAACAATCGGAGAGAAAGAGTCTAACCAAATACCGGCATCACTGAAAGCAGCCAAAGATAACGATACGTCTTTGGGATGGTTATGAGTAATTTTTTCTCTAATAGTTAAAATTTTGTTAGCAAAGAAAGTCATGAAGTCATTACTAGTTAAAGTTAATGGAATACTCAGCTCAATAGAGCTCTGACTCTTTGTCAGCCTGGCTACAGTGCTGAAAAGAAACCTGGGGTTGTTCTTATTTTCTTCAATTAGTGATGAGTAGAAAGATGTCCTAGCTTTACGGAGGGCTTTTTTATAGAGCAACAGACTCTTTTTCCAGGCTAAGTGAAGATCTTCTAAATTAGTGAGACGCCATTTCCTCTCCAACTTACAGGTTATCTGCTTTAAGCTACGAGTTTGTGAGTTATACCACCGAGTCAGGTACTTCTGATTTAAAGCTCTCTTTTTCAGAGGAGCTACAGCATCCAAAGTTGTCTTCAATGAGGATGTAAAACTATTGACGAGATACTCTATCTCACTTACAGAGTTTAGGTAGCTACTCTGCACTGTGTTGGTATATGGCATTAGAGAACATAAAGAAGGAATCATATCCTTAAACCTAGTTACAGCGCTTTCTGAAAGACGTCTAGTGTAATGAAACTTATTCCCCACTGCTGGGTAGTCCATCAGAGTAAATGTAAATGTTATTAAGAAATGATCAGACAGAAGGGAGTTTTCAGGGAATACTGTTAAGTCTTCAATTTCCATACCATAAGTCAGAACAAGATCTAAGATATGATTAAAGTGGTGGGTGGACTCATTTACATTTTGAGCAAAGCCAATAGAGTCTAATAATAGATTAAATGCAGTGTTGAGGCTGTCATTCTCAGCATCTGTGTGGATGTTAAAATCGCCCACTATAATTATCTTATCTGAGCTAAGCACTAAGTCAGACAAAAGGTCTGAAAATTCACAGAGAAACTCACAGTAACGGCCAGGTGGACGATAGATAATAACAAATAAAACTGGTTTTTGGGACTTCCAATTTGGATGGACAAGTCTAAGAGTCAAGCTTTCAAATGAATTAAAGCTCTGTCTGGGTTTTTGATTAATTAATAAGCTGGAATGGAAGATTGCTGCTAATCCTCCGCCCCGGCCCGTGCTACGAGCGTTCTGACAGTTAGTGTGACTCGGGGGTGTTGACTCATTTAAACTAACATATTCATCCTGCTGTAACCAGGTTTCTGTTAGGCAGAATAAATCAATATGTTGATCAATTATTATATCATTTACCAACAGGGACTTAGAAGAGAGAGACCTAATGTTTAATAGACCACATTTAACTGTTTTAGTCTGTGGTGCAGTTGAAGGTGCTATATTATTTTTTCTTTTTGAATTTTTATGCTTAAATAGATTTTTGCTGGTTATTGGTGGTCTGGGAGCAGACACCGTCTCTACGGGGATGGGGTAATGAGGGGATGGCAGGGGGAGAGAAGCTGCAGAGAGGTGTGTAAGACTACAACTCTGCTTCCTGGTCCCAACCCTGGATAGTCACGGTTTGGAGGATTTAAGAAAATTGGCCAGATTTCTAGAAATGAGAGCTGCTCCATCCAAAGTGGGATGGATGCCGTCTCTCCTAACAAGACCAGGTTTTCCCCAGAAGCTTTGCCAATTATCTATGAAGCCCACCTCATTTTTTGGACACCACTCAGACAGCCAGCAATTCAAGGAGAACATGCGGCTAAACATGTCACTCCCGGTCCGATTGGGGAGGGGCCCAGAAAAAACTACAGAGTCCGACATTGTTTTTGCAAAGTTACACACCGATTTAATGTTAATTTTAGTGACCTCCGATTGGCGTAACCGGGTGTCATTACTGCCGACGTGAATTACAGTCTTACCAAATTTACGCTTAGCCTTAGCCAGCAGTTTCAAATTTCCTTCAATCTCGCCTGCTCTGGCCCCCGGAAGACAATTGACTATGGTTGCTGGTGTCGCTAACTTCACATTTCTCAAAACAGAGTCGCCAATAACCAGAGTTTGATCCTCGGCGGGTGTGTCGCCGAGTGGGGAAAAACAGTTAGAAATGTGAACGGGTTGGCGGTGTACACGGGGCTTCTGTTTAGAACTACGCTTCCTCCTCACAGTCACCCAGTCGGCCTGCTTTCCCGGCTGCTCGGGATCTGCCAGAGGGAAACTAACGGCGGCTAAGCTACCTTGGTCCGCACCGACTACAGGGGCCTGGCTAGCTGTAGAATTTTCCATGGTGCGGAGCCGAGTCTCCAATTCGCCCAGCCTGGCCTCCAAAGCTACGAATAAGCTACACTTATTACAAGTACCGTTACTGCTAATGGAGGCCGAGGAATAACTAAACATTTCACACCCAGAGCAGAAAAGTGCGGGAGAGACAGGAGAAGCCGCCATGCTAAACCGGCTAAGAGCTAGTAGCTGCGCTAAGCTAGCGGATTCCTAAAAACACGCAAAGTGAATAATGTGTAAATAATTTAGAGGTGATTCAGCAGAAGGAGTGCTTTAGTTAAGGCACGTGGAGATTACACTGGGAAACAAATCGTAATCTAGATAACTAGATCAATCTAACTGCGCAGATTAAACAGCTAACAGATACAGAAAAACACTGCTGTGCTCCGGAACAGGAAGTGATACAATACCGCAGTGAGAGCCAACCACCAGTAGAGGCAAGCAAGAGCAAGATTATGTCACAGAATCAGCAGCTCAAACTCAGAGGAGATGAGAGTCAATGGATAACAATTCTTTACAGTGATATCATTGAGCCCATGATCATCAATACAACGGTGGAGTGTCTTATCTTTTTTCTCAATGAAGAAGAACCCCTCCCCTGCGGGCGATGATGAATCAAACCAGTGGCAAGAGATTCTTGAATGTACTCATTCATAGCATTGCGTCAGGAGCTGACAGAGAAAAGAGCTTCCCTTGAGGTAGGCTTACCTGGGGAGGAGCTTAGTAGCACAGTCGTATTCCCGGTAAGGCCTTAATGATTTAGCTTTGCTTTTACTAAATAAGTGCCAAATCATGATAGCACGATGCTCCTGCGAGATCCGGATTAGAATTCCACTGAGAACAAACAGTTTTAGTCAAACAGGACTTTTTTGTAAGATGAACCCCAAGACACAATATTCCCCCGTGACCAGTTAAAATTCTGTGCTGTTGTAACCAGGAGTGCCCTAGAATAAGCAGATATGTCATATTGTCAAATATGTGAAAGCTGATTAATTCAGAGTGGTTCTCCGACACTGTTAAGGAACAGACTGAGTACGGTGAGAAATACAACCTAATTCAGGGCCATCCACAGCACACACCAGCAGAGGGCACAAGAGCTTAAACAATTTCAGGTGCAGGGACCTAGCCAGAGAAGACAAAATCAGGTTAGCATCAGAACTGGAATCAACAAAAGCCTCATCAGGGTTTGGGCTGCTTCTTGCCCCATAGAGGTGTGTTGGAAAACCAATGCAGAGCAGCTGTGAATGCTGGAAGAGAAGCACAGATGGCAGACTGCCGACCCCACTCAGCTGTTGCTCACACCAAAGCATGACCAGTCAGGTGAGTGATTGCGTAAGCTATCTTTACCCTATCGGACGGGAACTTAACTTGACATGAGCTCAAAATTTAACTCACACTGAATAATAAATGGTCTGATGTCACTGGACTCCCCTGAGAAGTGTTCAGGTGGAGACAGCAGATGGCAGTAGTCAAGATCAGGTACAGAAGCTGTTGCAGCTGCTGAATGCCCCGGTGGAGGCACACTGGTGCTGCCAGCGGCCAGAGTAATTGTCCGATCTGGGTGCTCTCCAACTCCATGAATAAGTCCTGGCATTTAGCGAGGTCGCTAAACATGGAAGAGAGACCTTTGAGGTGGTCTTGTTGCTGTGCGAGTTGCTTACTATGGTGTTGTACTGCCACCTGGAATGGGCTACAGCTGGCTGTGAACATTGTTGGCCAGTTTGTACAATTAGGCTGGATGGCCAGGAATTGCAGGACACAACAAACAGCTCAAACAAACAGCTCTGATTTTTAGAAACCTTTACTGTTGTGGATAGCAAAGGTTGGTACACGAGTAGTCCAGAAAAAGCAGCAGTACAAAAAGCATCAGGCAATCAAGCGGGGTCAAAGCAACAGGCTGGAGGTCAGATACACACAAAGAGACAGGCAGGACTATGGAACACAGGTACAAAGCTGGAATGAAGGCACAAGCCACGACAAACTGGTGAGAGACAAACACACCCAGTGAGCTTATGTAACCCCAGGTGGTAATCCTCAAATCAGAAACAGGTGTTCCTGGAAAGCACCAGAACCAGGGCGTGATCAGGGAGAGAGAGAAACACCCATCACCAAGAATCAAGAGAGAGAGACAAGAAGAACAGAGACAGACAGACCCAAGCAGAAAAACTCAGCAAGAGAATAAACAAACCAAAACCAATGAAATGCAAAAATAAAAAGAACAAAAGGAACAAAATAAAACAGAACAGATCCAGAAATAGGAACAGATGCAGATGAGAGATTAATAATTTTAATAATAATTTCCACCATAGTCAGCCCAAGAGTGGGCCACAGGTCCTTAAACAGTTTTGTTGGTATAGGATCAAATAAACAGGTTGTGCTTTTTGTTGACGTAACGAGATTCGTCAGCATGCCTAGTGAGATACTATCAAATTCTATAAATCTAGGTAATACCTCAGTAGTGGTGCCCACCTCAATAGCAGGGTGTAGTGGCTGGGTTAAGGCATGCTGGGATATGTTTAACCTGATGTCTTCTATTTTTCTTCTCAAAGTAATCCAGGAAATCTTGTAAAAGGAGAGTAAACTACAGGTGGTTGTCCATGAATAAGTGTTGCCACCGTGTCGAACAAGAACTTTGAGTTATGCTTGTTTTTGTTGATCATATCAGAGTAATAGATCCAGCCCTAATAGTTAGGGCTGGATCAGGTGACCCTGGACCATCCCTTGGTTATGTTGCTTTAGACGTAGACTGTGGGGGGGTTCCCATGATGCACTGTTTCTTTCTCTTTTTGCTCCGTATGCATCACTCTGCATTTAATCATTAGTGATCGATCTCTTTTTCCTGGTTCTTTCCCTCAGCCCCAACCAGTCTCAGCAGAAGACTGCCCCTCCCTGAGCCTGGTTCTGCTGGAGGTTTCTTCCTGTTAAAAGGGAGTTTTTCCTTCCCACTGTGGCCAAGTGCTTGCTCATAGGGGGTCGTTTTGACCGTTGGGGTTTTTCATAATTATTGTATGGCCTTGTCTTGCAATGTGGAGCGCCTTGGGGCAACTGTTTGTTGTGATTTGGCGCTATATAAGAAAAAAGTTGATTGATTGATTGAATAGGTCCACTTTGTAGCCAGTAGTGCATGTTTATAGTCTAAGATAGAATCACACTACGCAAGGTGGAATATTTCTAATTTGGAACTACGCCATTTCTGTTCTAGACCTGTATTTATTTTGATTTTCTCAATGAAAAAACTCCTAAGAGTAAACCACCACTCCTAAGATTAACACAAGAGTAAAGTAATGAGGTAAAATTCACAGCAGTTATGTCATCTGCAAACATCATAGTCCATGAAGTGTCCTGTCTGGTCTTATCTGTCAACCTGCCCATCACCACTGTGAACAAGAAAGTGTCAGGATTGGGATTTTGTTATATTTTCTGTGATATTTTTCTCTGTTGTTTTTTTGCTTGGGATTTATTTTACTGCTTTTTCTTGTGTGTCACTTGGGTGCTTGGTGGTTTGCTTTTCACGTGCTGCTCTGGATCTTTCCTTCACACCTGTTTCTCATAACCTGCTCATTTCACTCTGTATTTAAACCCCTCTTATCCCCCTCACCCCAGATCATTGTGCTTAATCGCCTTCACTTCCAGCCTGTCTTCTGAGTGTTCTTGTCTTCTTGTCTTGATTGTCTAGCTGTGTTTTTGAACACTCTGCCTGTTTTTGGACTCTGCCTTTTTGCCTCATGTTTTGGTTACTGTTTGCTGACTGCCTTTTTGTGTACTGGACCCTGCACGTTTGTTCAGTAAAGAATTTTGAACAGCTGTCTCCTGTGTCTGAGTCCAGCATTTGTGTCCAACCTTCTCGTGCTCCAAACCTTGTTAGAAAGAACTCAAAGCTGATCCTTGGTGTAATCCCACCTCCACCTTGAATGAGTCTGTCATTCCGACTGTGCATCTCACTGCTGTCACACTATCCATGTACATGTCCTGCACCACCCTCACATACTTCTCTGCCACTCCAGATTTCTTCATACAGTACCACAGTTCTTCTCTTGGCACCCTATCATAAGCTTTCTCTAAATCCACAATCACAATGTGATTCTGGCCTTCTCTTTACTTCTCCATCAGTATTTTCAAAGCAAACATTGCATCTGTAGTGCTCTTTCTTGGCATGAAACCATATTGCTGCTGACAGATCTTCACCTGTTTTCTAAGCCTAGCTTCTACTACTCTTTCCCATAACTTTATGCTGTGGCTGATCAGCTTTATGCCTCTGTAGTTACTGCAGCTCTGCACATCACCCTTGTTCTTAATAATAGGAACCAGCACACTGTCTCCACTTGTCAGGCATCCTCTCATTTTCCAAGATTTCACTGACCTGACATCTGGACCGACTACCAATCCTCTCCATAGCCACCCTCACGTCATCTTTTTACACCATTTTACACCACATTCATTTACATTTTACACAAAGAAATGGTTGAAAGATGGTCAGATTTGTGAACATTAATTGATTATTAACAGTGTCTTGGAAAACTATATATTAATTGTGAGTAATCCGTTGCTGGTGTTTCTTGTTGGTGCTTGTGGGGGTTGTATCTATTTTTATATTTTGTAGTATTTTGTACATTGTGACCTGCTGTTTCTTGCTTCTGCCCAGGGACAACAGATGAAAATTAGCTTGTAGCTAAATCTGGTCTGTGCAACACATTTGTTGTGTAATGTCCCTGTCAAATAAATAAATCTCTATACATAAAGGGCTATGTCTGTCTGTCTGTTTGTCTGTCTGGGATAAACTCCCAAACTATAATATGTAGCCCTAAAAACTATATATATTCTGAATCCTCATGACATGGGGAACAAACTGGTGCCATTTTTTTAAAAGTGTAAGATATTTACATTGACTGTTACCTACCTTTTGTGTGTAATTTTGTTATAAATTTGATTTCAAAACAAAGTCTGCATGAAGGACTTCAAATGTGTATTTCCACTTAGTTTGGGGAGTCGACCTCTTATAGTTCTGCTGGACAAACTTTAGCCCATTAAATATTATATTTATAAGACATCAACATTACAAAAACAAATGCTGGGCAATTGTTTTGATTAAAATGATTGACATTTGGCTTATGTCAAAAACAGGTTAACCCGGGCAGCACCAGGTACCCCAGCTAGTAAATAAATAAATCCTTACTAATCTCTTGTATTTCCTGGTTTACTCTTTCCTGATCATCCAGCCTTTTCTCTCTCTCATTTTCTTCATTCATCAGCTCCTCAAAATATTCCGTCCACCTTCTTAACACACTCTCCTCACTTGTCAGCACATTACCATCTGCTTCTTTTATCACCCTTACCTGCTGCACATCCTTTCCAGCTCTGTCATTTTGTCTGGCCAATCGGTAGAAGTCCTTTTCTCCTTGCTTACTGTTCAACTTCTTGCCACCACCTTAGTCTCCAATTCCTTTTAGCTTGGATCTCCTACACAGAATGTAGTCCACCTCTGTGCCCCTTCCTCCACTCATATGTTATCCTGTGTTCCTTCCTTTTCTTAAAGTAGGTGTTGCCATTTCCATCCTTTTTGCAAAATCAACTACCATCTGTCCTTCCCCATTCCTATCCTTGATACCATATCTACCCATTACTTCCTCATCACCTCTGTTCCCTTCACCAACATGCCCATTGAAGTCCGCTCCTGTCACCACTCTTTCATGCTTGGGTTCACTCTCCACCACCTCATCTAACACACTCCAGAAATTTCCTTTCTCCTTCATCTCACAACCTACCTGTGGGGCATATGCACTGATGATATTCATCATCACCCCTTCATGGTTACTTAGTGAGACTCAGATGAGGAGGATCACAGGCACTGTGAGAGAACAACAGCTCTGTGGTGCACTTCTCTTGGCATGATCCAGCACGCAGATGCGTCGGTGTTGAGATTCCCAACAGCGGCAGGATGTCCAGGACACACCCACGCTTCACTTAGCTGCAGCAGATTTTTGAGATGTGAGGATGGACCAGTTGTCAGCCTGGCTGGTTGACATCCAGGAGTCAAGGCGGTTTCATGGTATTGTAGAAGCAGCAAAGCACAGCAAATGCACATGCTCCCAGACATGAGCTGACTTGCACTTCGTAGGTAATGAATTGTTTTTCTGTGACTGTCGAGCTCTCTAACATATTGTGACATCTGGCATCTTTGTCTCTTCTGTTCTTCTCTGTCATTTCTGATGGGACTTGCTCTCTGCAGTTCACTGGGCAACCAGGATAATGCAGTCATTGAAGGCGTAGGTCTGCAAAGATATAAGTAATTTCATAATAACTGCAGCACTTCTGAAAGATTCAGACCTCCTATTGTGGGCCATGTTACCATCTTAACGTACACAGTGGCAGAGCTAATCATGGGGTCAGGGTGGTCCCAAAGCCCACCATGGACTTTGACGGTTATTTGCTGTATTGTGACCGCTGACCTTGAAAGGGTAGTTGTAAAACAGCTAACTGATCATCTGCAGAGGAATGGTCTATTTGAAGAGTTTCAGTCAGGTTACAGAATTCATCATAGTACAGAAACAGCATTAGTGAAGGTTACAAATGATCTTCTTATGGCCTCAGACAGTGGACTCATCTCTGTGCTTGTTCTGTTAGACCTCAGTGCTGCTTTTGATACTGTTGACCATAAAATTTTATTACAGAGATTAGAGCATGCCATAGGTATTAAAGGCACTGCGCTGCGGTGGTTTGAATCATATTTATCTAATAGATTACAATTTGTTCATGTAAATGGGGAATCGTCTTCACAGACTAAGGTTAATTATGGAGTTCCACAAGGTTCTGTGCTAGGACCAATTTTATTCACTTTATACATGTTTCCCTTAGGCAGCATTATTAGACAGCATTGCTTAAATTTTCATTGTTACGCAGATGATACCCAGCTTTATCTATCCATGAAGCCAGAGGACACACACCAATTAGCTAAACTGCAGGATTGTCTTACAGACATAAAGACATGGATGACCTCTAATTTCCTGCTTTTAAACTCAGATAAAACTGAAGTTATTGTACTTGGCCCCACAAATCTTAGAAACATGGTGTCTAACCAGATCCTTACTCTGGATGGCATTACCCTGACCTCTAGTAATACTGTGAGAAATCTTGGAGTCATTTTTGATCAGGATATGTCATTCAATGCGCATATTAAACAAATATGTAGGACTGCTTTTTTTCATTTGCGCAATATCTCTAAAATTAGAAAGGTCTTGTCTCAGAGTGATGCTGAAAAACTAATTCATGCATTTATTTCCTCTAGGCTGGACTATTGTAATTCATTATTATCAGGTTGTCCTAAAAGTTCCCTGAAAAGCCTTCAGTTAATTCAAAATGCTGCAGCTAGAGTACTGACAGGGACTAGAAGGAGAGAGCATATCTCACCCATATTGGCCTCTCTTCATTGGCTTCCTGTTAATTCTAGAATAGAATTTAAAATTCTTCTTCTTACTTATAAGGTTTTGAATAATCAGGTCCCATCTTATCTTAGGGACCTCGTAGTACCATATCACCCCAATAGAGCGCTTCGCTCTCAGACTGCAGGCTTACTTGTAGTTCCTAGGGTTTGTAAGAGTAGAATGGGAGGCAGAGCCTTCAGCTTTCAGGCTCCTCTCCTGTGGAACCAGCTCCCAATTCAGATCAGGGAGACAGACACCCTCTCTACTTTTAAGATTAGGCTTAAAACTTTCCTTTTTGCTAAAGCTTATAGTTAGGGCTGGATCAGGTGACCCTGAACCATCCCTTAGTTATGCTGCTATAGACTTAGACTGCTTGGGGGTTCCCATGATGCACTGAGTGTTTCTTTCTCTTTTTGCTCTGTATGCACCACTCTGCATTTAATCATTAGTGATTGATCTCTGCTCCCCTCCACAGCATGTCTTTTTCCTGGTTCTCTCCCTCAGCCCCAACCAGTCCCAGCAGAAGACTGCCCCTCCCTGAGCCTGGTTCTGCTGGAGGTTTCTTCCTGTTAAAAGGGAGTTTTTCCTTCCTACTGTTGCCAAGTGCTTGCTCACAGGGGGTCGTTTTGACCGTTGGGGTTTTTCCGTAATTATTGTATGTCCTTGCCTTACAATATAAAGCGCCTTGGGGCAACTGTTTGTTGTGATTTGGCGCTATATAAATAAAATTGATTGAATTGATTGATTGACCTGTGCATGTCTTATTGTGATACCTGTCTGTGCTGCAGTGACCTGATGTCCGAGTTGAGCACGTCGTTAAACCTCACTGAGCAGACTCTGGTCCAGGCAGCAGCAGAGGCTGATGCTGCAGACACAAAACTGGTTGATCTGACAGCTGCCACTCAGAAACTGAGCCAAACCATCCAGGACCTACTGGACCAGGTCGAGTTCATCAAGAATTCCAATCTCAGGGGTAAGACTCTACCATGTTCATAAAGGTCAGAGGATATGAATCCAGCTTGAAGGTTAAAGTGAAAAAGGGTACAAACCCAGTGGGTTCAGAAAGGTCAAAGAGTTGATTCTGTCATGTTCAGAAGGTTAAAGAAGAAGCGCGAGGAGTAGACATGGGCTGATAACCGGTTTCTCGGTATACCGCGGTATCAAAAAGCCATGGTATCAAAACCACTAAAATTTTCCGTTATACCGTCCCTATGGTATGAGTGGGTTATGAGAATTCTTGACAGGCAGAGCAGAGGCGGGCGCTGCCGCCCTTCCCGCTGGCGCGCACCTCTGTCTCTGTTTACAAACAGGCAGCTAACGTTAGCTAGCTCTGCATCATGGCTGAAGGAGGCGATAGACATTGCGTCAATTTGTGCGCCTGCATCACGCGCACTTCATATGCAAATAGCCATAATGTTGTTAAAGCACATTTTAAAGCTGTACATAATACTGTGAAACCGCGGTATTTTTGCTCACAGTTATCATACCATCCAAATCTCATACCAGCCCATGACTAGTTAGGAGTCTCAAATGTGTCAGGAAGCACACAGAACATACTCTGTTCAAGTGTGTTCAGCACGTTGTCTAAACACTGTTAACCTGTTGGGGAAGAGGTGTTGTGAAGGTCAAAGAGCCAAGCCTGTGACCTGAGGATCCTCAGTTTAATTCTCCACCAGACAGGAAATGCACTGATCCTTAATTCACTTATCCATTTCCATACTCATCCTTAATCCATTCATTTAGTCAGAAAAAGTTGGTTTGATCTGGAAAATTAAAAAAAAAATGATCCTTCCATTTACTTTGACTTATGCGTTATTGCAGACGGTGTGAACCCAAGATATTTCATGTTTTGTGTAGTCACCTTCATTTCATTTTTAATATAAATCTCTTCCTGCATTTCAGGCCAGAAAAAAAAAAAAAAGAACGGGGTGGGAGGGATGGGGCAATTTAGTGCTCATCATGAGGTTAAAAAATTAATGCTGTTCATTCAAGCAGAACGCTCTGGACTCAGAGGCATCTGGGTTGGAAGATCACACAGCGGAAATGTGTATTGTGGTGAGATGAATCAGGATACCAGATACTTTTGAAAGAAATGGACACCGTGTGCCCCAGACCAAAGACAAAAAAGACCATCCAGACTGTCACCAGCAACAAGTCCAAAAGCCAGGGTCTGTCCTGGTCTGGGGTCGTGTCAGTGTCCTTGTCGAAGGTCATTTACACTCTGTGATGCAGCTTTAATACAGAAAAAATACACAGATATCTTAGAGCAGCACATGCTAATGGGACGTCTTTTCCAGGAACGTTCACACATTTTTCAACAAGACAATGAAAAACCCATTCTGCACACATTACAAAGACGCAGCTGCAGAAGAAGGGATGGGTTCTGGACTGGCCTGTCTGCATTCCTGACCAATCCCCAACTCAGAATATGTGCAGTATTTTGAAGCGAAAAAAATGCAGCAACGATGACCTCATGCTGTTGGATACGTTAAGGGTCCCTTCACACATCATACGAATTTGGTCGAATTACGGCAAAACAGCACGAAACCGTTTGAATGAGCGAAACACGAAAACATCGCGCCAACGGGCAAGCGTGTACAATCCCACTGCAAAGGTTTCATGCACACTCGTGCATGAACACAGTGTGAGCAACTGCAGCATGTGGAACCACATCACCCGCTGCTGTGGAATAAATAAAAAATAAAAACCAGCTGGTACCTGTGGAACCACATCACCCGCTGCTGTGGAATAAATAAAAAATAAAAACCAGCTGGTACCTGTGGAACCACATCACCCGCTGCTGTGGAATAAATAAAAAATAAAAACCAGCCGGTACCCGTGGAACCGCATCGGGCCGCTGCTGTGGAATAAATAAAAAATAAAAACCAGCTGCTGCCTGTGGAACTGCATCACCCGCTGCTGCTCTGGATTTGAACTTGCACTTTACTTATTGCCAGCCTGAAACTTTACCACTGCGCTACCATTAGTGGCCTGTAAATGATGTGGAAAAATGCCTGAGAAATGCCAATAAAGAGATGGACATATTTAAAAAAAAAAACACACCATAAAAAACCACAGCGTTTCTTTGAATCCCTTGTATCAAGTATGAACCGTCTGTTCCTCTGTAGATGACCCATGGTCACAGGCGTACAATGAAATGACATGAATGGAGCAGTGCACTGTTATCATGTCCACATCTGCTGACCTGGTGTGTCCGGCCCATCATGCGTGTCTTGTGGACGGTGTGCCGCAGGACAGACACCACATCATGTGGAACAGAGCTCACATGGGTGACATGACATTCAGATCACCTGCTGTGTGTTATGATCTGACAGTCCATTGTTACCTGGGACAGCCTTTCAATGTGCGCACAGTGTGCGCGCTTGCCTCAGCCTGTCGCAACACTGATATATGTTTTTATTTATGTCCATGTGAGGACAGCAAGCAGACACAGACGCATCGCAGTGGACAGTTGAAAGTTCATGTCCATCCAAACATGGTAAGTGTTTCCTAGCCATGACGTCCAGAGCCAGAGATCCAACAGCAGCTGCTGTGGGCAGATACACCCCCTGTCAGTCCAGTGCACTCACTATCTGTACATCCATATATATCAGCAGCTCATGCAAATGCATAAACGTGGCGTGCTGGGGGGTTAGCAGCTCAACATGCGTGATTCAGACGCACGGCACGTGTGTACGGGAGGAGCCGACACGCTGGCACCTCACATGTGTGTTGCTGTTTTGCAATGCCACACTCGTGGGGCACTTAGACAAATTTCACAGCCAGCTCAAAAGTGATGGTCTGCTGAATGTTTTCGTGCTAACAGTGTGACTGGCCACATATTGTCTAAATGCTATGCGAGCCTTGTTGGATGTTCGTGTGTGTCAGCTGGAATTTGGCCGACAATTACCCAGACAGAGTTTGATGGGCTCTCACAGCGCACACTCTGTCTTTCAGCCACTGGTGTGCGCAAATAGTTGTAGCAACACATGTACGAGGTGTTAGAGGCAGCTACGATTTGTAGTGACAGCTGTATGAGGCGTTTCATACAGTAGTGTTCAGAATAATAGTAGTGCTATGTGACTAAAAAGATGAATCCAGGTTTTGAGTATATTTCTTATTGTTACATGGGAAACAAGGTCCCAGTAGATTCAGTAGATTCTCACAAATCCAACAAGACCAAGCATTCATGATATGCACACTCTTAAGGCTATGAAATTGGGCTATTATACTCAACAAAAATATAAACGCAACACTTTTGGTTTTGCTCCCATTTTGTATGAAATGAACTCAAAGATCTAAAACTTTTTCCACATACACAATATCACCATGTCCCTCAAATATTGTTCACAAACCAGTCTAAATCTGTGATAGTGAGCACTTCTCCTTTGCTGAGATAATCCATCCCACCTCACAGGTGTGCCATATCAAGATGCTGATTAGACACCATGATTAGTGCACAGGTGTGCCTTAGACTGCCCACAATAAAAGGCCACTCTGAAAGGTGCAGTTTTATCACACAGCACAATGCCACAGATGTCGCAAGATTTGAGGGAGCGTGCAGTTGGCATGCTGACAGCAGGAATGTCAACCAGAGCTGTTGCTCGTGTATTGAATGTTCATTTCTCTACCATAAGCCGTCTCCAAAGGTGTTTCAGAGAATTTGGCAGTACATCCAACCAGCCTCACAACCGCAGACCACGTGTAACCACACCAGCCCAGGACCTCCACATCCAGCATGTTCACCTCCAAGATCGTCTGAGACCAGCCACTTGGACAGCTGCTGAAACAATCGGTTTGCATAACCAAAGAATTTCTGCACAAACTGTCATAAACCGTCTCAGGGAAGCTCATCTGCATGCTCGTCGTCCTCATTGTCCCTTTTTTGTAATGTGTTTCAGGCCTGTAATGCAGGAATGAATATGAACAAATGAAGTCACCAAAAAAAAGAGAACAACCCATAAAATAACTTGAGTTCATATTGTCTGCAATGTTGCTTGAACAATCACTTCCATGTTCGACTTAATACTGCGCTGTTGTTTCCAATTCAACATTGATCATGCAACTTTCTAAAATTTAACATCACCATTGTTCACTGGATTTGCAGGAAGAAGAAAATCCCAGCCAGCAAATTAAATGAAGGAAAGTCAGGAAAACAACAGTTCACTGACCAAAGCTAGCTTTTGTTCGTCCTTCTGTTTCTGATGTGCTTCATCCCCTTAAATTCTCAACAGCTTCTTCTTTCGGCTGTTCCCGTTAGGGGTCGCCACAGCAGATCAATCGTTTCCATCTCACCCTGTCCTCTGTATCTTCCTCTGTCACACCAACCACCTGCATGTCCTCTCTCAGCACATCCATGAACCTCCTCTTTGGTCTCCCTCTTCTCCTCCTGCCTGGTGGCTCCATCCTCAGCATCCTTCTCCCTATATATCCTGGGTCCCTCCTCTGCACGTCCAAACCATCTCAATCTCGCCTCTCTGACTTTGTCTCCAAACCGTCCCACCTGAGCTGTCCCTCTGATATGTTCATTCCTAATCGTGTCCATTCTTGTCACTCCCAAAGAGAATCTCAACATCTTCAGCTCTGCCTCCTGTCTTTTTGTTAGTGCCACTGTCTCTAAACCATACAACATAGCTGGTCTCACTACTGTTTTGTAAACTTTCCCCTTCACTCTTGCTGATATTCTTCGGTCACAAATCACTCCTGCCACCTTTCTCCACCCACTCCACCCTGCCTGCACTCTCTTCTTCACCTCTCTACCACACTCTCCATTACTTTGAACAGTTGACCCCAAATATTTAAACTCATCTACTTTCACCACTTCTACTCCTTGTAACTGCACTATTCCACTGGGCTCCCTCTCATTCACACACATGGACTCAGTCTTGCTTCTACTGACTTTCATTCCCCTTCTCTCCAAAGCATATCTCCACTTCTCCAGACTAGACTCAACTTGCTCTCTACTCTCACTACAGATCACAATGTCATCTGCAAACATTATAGTCCATGGGGACTCCTGTCTGATCTCATCCGTCAACCTGTCCATCACCACTGCAAACAAGAAAGGACTCAGAGCTGATCCTTGGTGTAATCCCACCTCCACCTTGAATGAGTCTGTCATTCCGACTGCGCATCTCACCGCTGTCACACTATTCTTGTACATGTCCTGCACTACCCTAACATACCACTCCAGACTTCCTCATACAATACCACAGTTCTGCTCTTGGCACCCTATCATAAGCTTTTTCTAAGTCCACAAACACACAATGTAACTCTTTCTGTCCTTCTCTGTACTTCTCCAACAGTATTCTCAGAGCAAACATTGCATCTGTTTTGCTCTTTCTCGGCATGAAACCATATTGCTGCTCACAGATCGTCACCTGTTTTCTAAGCCTAGCTTCTACTCTTTCCCATAAGTTCATGCTGTGGCTGATCACCTTTATGCCTCTGTAGTTACTGCAGCTCTGCACATCACCCTTGTTCTTAAAAATAGGAACCAGCACATCTTCGTCTCCACTCCTCAGGCATCCTCTTACTTCAAAGGATTTTATTAAACAATCTGGTTAGAAACTCTACTGCCATCTCTCCTAGACATTTCCATGCCTCCACTGGAATGTCATCTGGACCATCTGCCTTTCCACTCTTCATCCTCTTCATAACTGCCGTCACTTCATCCTTACTAATCTCTTATACTTCCTGACTTACTCTCACCACATCATCCAGCCTTTTCTTTCTCTCATTTTCTTAATGCATCTGCATCTTTTACCACCCTAACCTGCTGCACATCTTTACCAGCTCTGTGAATTTTTTTCTGGCCAATCAGTACAAGTCCTTTTCTCCTTCCTTACTATTCAACTCAGCTGACTGAAACACCTGGCATTCTACCTGCAGTGCTGCAGCTACATGCTTTGACAAGGCCTATGACTGGGCCGCCAATGAGCAACAGGCCCATCAACACCGGCCCAACGCTGAGCCTCTGCCCCACCTGGTTCTGCTCTCCAGTGCCCTGTGTGTAGCCGGCACTGTCTGTCACTCATTGGTCTCCACAGCCACATGTAGAGACACCGTCTCAACCTGTATGAATGAGCCTGCACAATTACTAGGGGAGCTACGGCCACTACCTTTGCACCCCCCAGGACTAAACCAAACCAACTTTTTTATGTTTCTTAGAGGACCCCAAAACACAATCCAGATGTTCCCAAAAATAAAAACTGGCCTCAAGACAGTTATCCAAGATGGTGTCCAAGATGGCCACCAAAATAGGGTTTTTCACTAAAACAACATATAAACAACTTAAATATCACAGAGATTCAATGGGAAGACCATTGCAGGTCACAGCAAACTCATTTGTGCCTAAACTAAATTCATTCATGGGTTTAAGATTCAAAATGGTGTCCAAAATGGCCACCAATAGACCCTTATCATTGAATCTCTGTGATATTTAACTTTATATGTTGTTTACAGGTGTTTTAGTTAAACACCCTATTTTGGATAACTGGCTTGAGGCCAGTTTTTATTTTTGGGAACATCTGGATTGTGTTTTGGGGTCATCTAAGGAACCTAAAAAAGTTGGTTTGGTTTAGTCCTGGGGGGGTGCAAAGGTAGTGGT